>NC_037675.1:24308953-24540218 GCF_003255815.1 Theropithecus gelada | reverse complement strand
CGCCATTCTCCTGCCTCAGCCTCCCGAGTAGCTGGGACTACAGGCGCCCGCCACCGCGCCCGGCTAGTTTTTTGCATTTTTTAGTAGAGACGGGGTTTCACCGTGTTAGCCAGGATGGTCTCGATCTCCTGACCTCGTGATCCACCCGTCTCGGCCTCCCAAAGTGCTGGGATTACAGGCTTGAGCCACCGCGCCCGGCCATCTTCCAACTTTTGCCAACAGTTTTAATGTTGCTGTGTAAGCTTACCTGACCACTTGACTGCTATGCTGGAAGCTGGGCCGTGGGGTAACTGAAAGAGAATAAACTACAGAATAAAAAAATTGCCATCAATCGTGCACCTGCCTTGCCTGGCCAATTTGTTGTGCATGATTATCTGGTGATATAATGTTTTCATATTATACATAAAGTTAGGAAGATCACATTATTGTCTCTGAGAGGAAACCATCTTCTACATAAGGAAAGGATATTCATCTCACACAGATATTTAGGGGAAAAGTGTTCTCCACCTGACTGTGATGGGGAAGTAATGCCCACTGGTCGAGGTGTGGTTGACCTGCAAGGAAAAAAAAAAGAGGTGGCTCTAATCTCTCTGGTCAGAGGTTAAGTGCAACTTTAGAGGATCAATCAGATCACTGTTTACAGAAATAATAGCTTCCTCTCTGAGCACAAACTGCTTACTCTCATGTATCACAGGTAGCATCCTGAAATATGGAAGCAAAGTTTCCACATAAAACCCGTTGCTTTCCAACTCCCTAATTGGAGCTTTCTCCACCCCTGTGTTGCCTATAACAGAAGCTTTAAAGTACACCTTTCTTCCCTCCTCAGTGCCTTATCAAGTACTCTCAACCATACATCTATCCACCCATTCATACATCCCTCCATTGTCTCATCCACCTTAAGAAACTAGAAAAAGAACTAAACCCAAAATAACCAGAAAGAAGGATGCCATCCAACGAGCATATATTTGGGTCTATATTTCCTAGATCCTGAGATTACAAAAATACCTAGAATAACTGAGAGGCTTACAGGCTAGTGGGAGAGATTTAAAAAAAAAAAATCAGAGCAATGTTTAAGTGTTGTAATGGGCTTATCAGAAGAACAGAAGGACAAAACAACAGTAGATGGTAGCTTCTATGAATGTAGGACCGTGTCTTTTTAATCCATAATGCAGGGCTGATATTAAAATATATATAAATATACATATATACACACACACATATATATATAGATTTTTTTTAATTGTTTGTTTTGAGACAGAGTCTCGCTCTGTCACCCAGGCTGGAGTGCAGTGGGTGATCTCCGCTCACTGCAAGCTCTGCCTTCCAGGTTCACACCATTCTCCCGCCTCAGCCTCCTGAGCAGCTGGGACTACAGGTGTCCGCCACCACACCCGGCTAATTTTGTTTTTGTATTTTTAGTAGAGACAGGGTTTCACCATGTTAGCCAGGATGGTTTCAATCTCCTGATTTCATGATCCGCCTGCCTCGGCCTCCCAAAGTGCTGGAATTACAGGCGTGAGCCACCATGCCCGGCCCATACTAAAAATATGTTTAACAGTTGGTAGATGGCCGGGCCGGTGGCTCAAGCCTGTAATCCCAGCACTTTGGGAGGCCGAGACGGGCGGATCATGAGGTCAGGAGATCGAAACCATCCTGGCTAACACGGTGAAACCCCGTCTCTACTTAAAAAATACAAAAAACTAGCTGGGCGAGGTGGCGGGCGCCTGTAGTCCCAGCTACACGGGAGGCTGAGGCAGGAGAATGGCGTAAACCTGGGAGGCGGAGCTTGCAGTGAGCTGAGATTGGGCCACTGCACTCCAGCCTGGGCGACAGAGCGAGACTCCGTCTCAAAAAAAAAAAAAAAAAAAGTTGGCCGGGCGCAGTGGCTCAAGCCTGTAATCCCAGCACTTTGAGAGGCCAAGACGGGCGGATCACGAGGTCAGGAGATCGAGACCATCCTGGCTAACATGGTGAAACCTCGTCTCTACTAAAAAATACAAAAAACTAGCCCGGCGAGGTGGCGGGCGCCTGTAGTCCCAGCTACTCGGGAGGCTGAGGCAGGAGAATGGCGTAAACCCGGGAGGCGGAGCTTGCAGTGAGCTGAGATCGGGCCACTGCACCCCAGCCTGGGCGACAGAGCAAGACTCCGTCTCAAAAAAAAAAAAAGAGTTGGTAGAGCATATATATCACTAATTAGAAAGGACCGGTAGCATATATCCAGCCCATAACATAGTACCTGATAAACAGTAGGCACTTAATATTTACTGAATGAATGAATAGACCATCTAATTCCACCTAATGCAGTCTTCACAGAGGAAATGACTGAGTTGAATTTTTAAGGATGAGTAGTGTAAAAAGTAAAGTAGAGGTTCCTCTTTAAAGGCTTTCCTCTTCGTCTAATTAGGAATAAACAGTAACTTCTCTTAAAAGCAAAATTTATTTAAAGACCTGTACTAACATTCTTAAATATCTGCTAGTCGTAATAAAGAAATCAATGTACTTTATGTTCTTAACTGCCACAACTTAGCCTAAATATTTGCCCTGGTACACTCACATTGGTCCAAGCAAGCGTTAGGTTATAGCCTGTTCCTTCCTTATTTGAAGATGTTTTTACCTTTCTCAGCATTCCACAAGTTACTTCCTCCTTCCTTGGTTCTCCTCTACCTTTGCCTCTTTTAAAAAGTTCTAAGTTGTTAGCCAATCGGAACACATACAGAATGTGAGGTCCCGTTCCAGCCAATGGAAACCGGACACAGCAGTAAGGTAGATGCGTCAGGTTATAAATGACCCTGTCTCCTTTGTTCAGTGTAATCTTGCTGGCGAGTGTACCCTTTCTGCAGGAAGTAAAAATGTCCTTGCTGAGTAAATTAAATTTATGTTCAAATGCTATTTCTTTATGGCACTGAGGAACCAGCATTTCAAACAGTAGTATTTCATAAGATGACAGTCAAGGGTGAGCATTATAATTAAGATTTTACTTCGGCACTTTCAATAACTCTTTCTTGCAGAAGTGAAAGCCAAATGCATTAACCATTTTCTCTCTCTCAGAGTTCACACAGCCAGGAGTCAAGAAAGAACAGGAGTTTTCAGGGGGTTGGGTTAGTATGGGAGCTGATAAAACTGACCTGCTTCCTTGGTACCAACTTGGAGATTCCTATGGGTGAAAAAACCAGGAGTGAAGAAGGCTACAACTGAGGATCCTAATCAACAGATCTTCAGTCTTACTTGCTCGCTAACTAAGCTCAGTGCCCCTTAGTCATGGTTGCTAAGATTCCCAGTAGGAGGAAAAGTAGCAGCAGTATTTCCTTAGGATATTATTAGCTTTGAGGAGATAAAATTTTAGTTCTTTGTAAGAGTGCATAGGGAATCCCATAGACTAACATAAGTGGGGAAATATGGAGTCTCTGGGGAGAGAAAGGAAAATGACACACTACAATGTGCTAGAATAATTACAGGAGTGGGATCAATAGGAAAATTATATAAATACACAGAATATTCTTAGGAAGAAAAACTATTTAGGAAGTAGAGTGTGATGCAGAGGAAGCGTCCTGAGGTGTCTTGAGTTTCTCGAAGAGAACTTTTTAAGTTGCAACAGCTGTTTCTTCTATAAGAGAACTTTCCAACTCACTGATGTTCATGACTCACTGATGTTCAGGAATGGGTTACAAGTGTGCTATAAGTTGATCCTTTCTGTCCCCCAAGGTCTGCTGAGACCTCATCCATTTACTGTAGAGCGCTTATTGTACAAATATCAATTTCTGTGTGTGCCATGATGAGAAAAAGATTAGGAAACACTATTCTATATAATCAGCTAGATAGATGAGAAAAGTAAGAGAGAAAATAATAATAAGGAAAATCTATTTCATTCACCTTTAGAATGGCTAGAAATTTCTTCAGTTCTCCATTCTCCTTCCTTAAGACTGACAATTCTCTAGGCAAAAGATGGAACCAATCAGCTGCAGCAAATCAGGGATTAAAAACCTGATTTTTTTTATTATTATAACTATTAACATTTAGTTAATACTTATTGAGAAATGCTTGCAGCTATACAAGCTATTTCTATCAGGAATTTGGTGATTCAAGGAGACAATGGCAGGGTTTTGATAATGAGAACAATTAGGTGGACAAAATAAGCAATTACTTGGTATGATTTCAGGGGAATTTGCAAAGAATTCCATTTCCTCCCCCCCACACACACACCCCTCGCCTGCTGATGTCTAAAAATTTTTATTAAGGATTCCATCTTGTGGTTGCTTTGGCAGCACATACACTAAAATTGGAACAATACAGAGAAGATTAACATGGCCCCCAAAGAAAGTTAACATGTAAATGCTTGAAGCATTCCATAAAATAATAATAATAATAATAATAATAAACTTTGAAAGAAGAGAAAAAAGGATTCCAGACCAGCTTGGACAATATGGAGAGACTCCTCTCGACAACAAAAAAAAAATACGAAGTCCCAGCTACTTGGGAGGCTGAGGTGGGAGGATCACTTGAGCCCAGGAGATTGAGGCTACAAGGAGTGTTATCGGTGTGAATCAGCTATATCTGACTTCTCAAGGAAGCAGATTTTTTTTTGTTTTAGTTTTTGAGACAGTGTCTCACTTTTTCACCCAGGCTGGAGTGTAGTGGTGTGATCATAGCTCACTGTAACTCAGACTCCTGGGCTCAAAGGATCCTCCAGCCTCAGCCCAAGTAGCTGAGACTATAGGTGTGAACCACCATGTCTGGCTAATTTTTTATTTAAAAACTTTTTTTTTTTTTTTTTTTAAGAGTCTCGCTATGTTGGCCAGGCTGGCCTTCTCCTGGCCTCAAGTGATCCTCCTGCTTCGGCCACCCAAAGTGCTGGGATTACAGGTGTGAGCCACTGCACCTGGCCTGGGAAACAGTTTTTGATACCGGGAAATAGAAGAGGAAAACTATAAAGTGAGGAGAGCCTCTGGAGGGAAGAAAGAAAAAAATGGAGATTCAGGGGATCAAAAATTCTGTACCCGATTTTCCCAAACAAACAAATACATATGGAGCAATTTCCAGGTTTTGCAAACACAAGGAAATAAAGACTGTCACTTCTTAGAAAGCAAAAAAAAAAGCTCTCTTGTGATTTGATATGTTACTTACTTGTCCTGGCTGACCAGTGCCTGCTGTGCCTCCTGCATGGCTGTTTCTAACTTTGTAATTCTATGCTTATAAAAGGCGATGAGGAGATCTGTTTGTTTCTTCTGGAAACTCCACACCTACTAGGGAAAAACAAGCCTTTGACATACTCTCCCATAACTCCTTTCCCTTCACTTCTGGCAACAAAGGGAAAGCCATCAAATCACACTTTATTATACTGCTCATTTTCTTCTAGAATGTCTGGCCTAATAAACAACATCCCAGAACTAGAGAGCTCAGCACTTATTTCCAGGATACTAGCCTTCTAGTGTCTTTTTTTTTTTTTTTTTTTTTTTTTGAGACAGAGTTTTGCTATTGTTGCCCAGGCTGGAGTGCAATGGTGTGATCTCAGCTCACCGTAACCTCTGCCTCCCGGGTTCAAGCTATTCTCCTGCCTCAGTCTCCCTAGTAGCTGGGATTACAGGCATATGCTACCACACCCAGCTAATTTTGTATTTTTAGTAGAGACAGGGTTTCTCCATGTTGGTCAGGCTAGTCTCAAACTCCCAACCTCAGGTGATCTGCCCACCTCAGCCTCCCAAAGTGTTGGGATTACAGGCGTGAGCCACCACACCCGGCCCCTTCTACTATCTTAATGAGAATATTCTACCATAGCAGAATGACCCTTTAAAAATATGGTTTTGCATCCCGTGCAAGAAGAGAGATTTTTTTAAAAACTGTTTTTCGAGCTTAGAATTGGTTCTAACTTGTCAACTATTAGTTTGGATCAGCTTCCACATTCATAGCTATTACAGAGCCTTAGTGACCAATTTACTTTCCCTAAAGATACCTACACAGAGTCACCTGCAGGCTGCTTATGCTGCTATAGGAAAGGGTGGAGAGGCACAGAAAGAGATTAACTATGCTTGAATTTTTTTCTGGGCATGCACACATAATTTTATCTTTTGCCTCACTTTACCATTTGCTATACTGATGTGTCTATCATGGGATTGCTGAATCAGATGAAAAGTTAATATTTAGAAAGTGTTTTAGCTTTGTCAGGCTCTACTTTTGAGTACACAGCAGTATTTATGTCTCATCTGCTTCCTCCCTGTTCAGACTATAAACCCTCTTTTGTCTAGGGTCCTTTCCTAGATCTTGGTACTCTTCTCATAAACTTTTTGTTCTCACTCAATTTTCAAATTGCTCTTGCCACCTTACTAAAGAATTGTACTTAAGAGTTTCCGTTCTACTTAAAGGTAAACTAAACTAGTTCTAGATAGATAAGAATTTACTCTAGTCTATTTTTTTTAAACCCTCATTTTTAATAAAACTAATATGTTTATTTTAAGCTGTGAAAAGAAAATGTTTATTTTAAGCCAGGCATGGTGATCACGCCTATAATCTCAGAGACTCGGGAAGCCAAGGCTAAGACAGGAGGATTGCTTAAGGATAGGAATTTGAGACCAGCCTAAGCAACATAGCAAGACCTTGTCTCTACAAAAAAATAATTTCATTTATTAATTTAATTTAATTTAATTTTTTTTTTTGAGACTGAGTCTCACTCTGTCACCAAGGCTAGAGTGCAGTGGCGTGATCTCAGCTCACTGCAACCTCCGCCACCCAGGTTCAAGCGATTATTCTCCCTCAGCCTCCTGAGTAGCTGGGACTACAGGCGCCTGCCACCATGCCTGGCTAATATATGTACTTTTAATGGAGATGGGGTTTCACCATGTTGGTCAGGATGGTCTCGAACTCCTGACCTCTTGATCCACCCACCTCGGCCTCCCAAAGTGCTGGGATTACAGGCGTGAGCCACTGTGCCCAGCCAAAAAATAATTTTAAAAATTTAGGAGGGCGCGATGGTACATGCCTGTAATCTCAACTACTTGAGAGGCTGAAGTGGGTGGATTGCTTGAACCCAGGAGTTCGAGGCTGCAGGGAGCCATGATTGTGCCTCTGCACTGCAGTCTGGGCAACAGAGCAAGAGCCCAACTTAAAAAAATTATTTTAGAAAATTTGAATAGTGGAGGCCAGGTGTGGTGGCTCATGCCTGTAATCCCAGCACTTTGGGAGACCAAGGTGGGCAGATCACTTGAGGTCAGGAGTTTGAGACCAGCCTGGTCAATATGGCGAAACCCCGTCTCTACTAAAAATGCAAAAATTAGCCAGGCACGGTGGTGTGCACCTGAAATTCCAGCTAATGGAGAGGCTGAGGCAGGAGAATCACTTGAACCCAGAAGGTGGAGGTTGCAGTGAGCCAAGATCGTGCCACTGCACTCCAGCCTGGGCAACAGAGTGAGACCCCATCTCAAAAAAAAAAAAAAATTGAACAGTGGAGAAGCAAAATAAAAGTTACTCTGAATCCTGGGAATTACCTAAAATGGCAGGGGTAGGGATGAGAAGCAACAGAGATAAAGCTATATAATAGACAGCCAAATCACAGTGTTAGTATCCCAAATATCCTAATCCTACCCTTGGGGATAGTTGGAAGTAAAATTAAGTCAAAATCAGGCTAGCATCAAGAAAAGCCAAATCCTACCCTAGATTAGTTAGCCCTCCGTTTAACATTACCAAGGGTCATAAGTGCATAAACAGACCCCACTGTGGAACTCCAGGGAGCCAGACTGGATTATGGGAAGGTCTTTTTATTTATTTATTTTTTTTTTTTGAGACGGATTCTTGCTCTGTCACCCAGGCTGGAGTGCAGTGGCCGGATCTCAGCTCACTGCAAGCTCCACCTCCCGGGTTTACGCCATTCTCCTGCCTCAGCCTCCGGAGTAGCTGGGACTACAGGCGCCCGCAACCTCGCCTGGCTAGTTTTTTGTATTTTTTAGTAGACGGGGTTTCACCGGGTTAGCCAAGATGGTCTCAATCTCCTGACCTCGTGATCCGCCCGTCTTGGCCTCCCAAAGTGCTGGGATTACAGGCTTGAGCCACCGCGCCCGGCCCCCGGGAAGGTCTTTTGCCAGGCCTAAGCAGACCTACTTTATCTACTTGTCCCAAAAAACTGATCATTCCAAGAAGAAGAAAGACCAGTCCAGAAAACAACCAGCAAGGAGTATTAAAGAAGAAGAAGTGATTTTGCCTGATACCAGGGTACAAATGTTTAGCCTATATCAAACACATTCACTGAAGAAGATTCTAAAATCTAACTCAGTAATGTACCTCAGTACAGTACTTAAAAAAATTACCAATAGTTAGCAATCCTTCAAATCCCTCAGCCTCATGAAAAGGTTGGTCTCTTTCCTTTCTCCAAAGAAGATTAACTTTTGCTTGCTCACTTGCTTTTTTAAAAATTTAAAAAATTTTTTTAGAAATGATAGCTTGCTATATTGCCCAGACCGGTCTTGAACTCCTGGTCTCAAACAATCCTCCTGCCTTGGCCTCCCAATCACTTACTTTTTCTTAAAGGTGGGATTATTTTGTTAATACAGTAACACAGAGCTGATAATAATAAAAGTAGTTCTACTGATGATAACACTTAACATTGTCTGGATAATTCAAGTGTTAAATATTGTTTTATTGGAACGTTGATACCAACATTTTATTGGTATGAAACTGTCTACTTCTATACCCTGATTCCTTTCCTTTATCTCCATAATAGGACCAGGTAAGGATATAATGGTCTTCACGCTCTAGATTCCTACCATTTTACTATTGATAACGTGTCAAAATACAAAATTACAACAAATTTAGTTTTTTTTTTCTTTCTTTTTTTTTGAGACGGAGTTTCGCTCTTGTTGCCCAGGCTAGAGTGCAATGGCGCGATCTTGGCTCACAGCAACCTCCAATTGCCGGGTTCAAGCCATTCTCCTGCCTAAGGCTCCAGAGTAGCTGGGATTACAGGCATGCACCACCACACCTGGCTAATTTTGTATTTTTAGTAGAGACGGGGTTTCTCCATGTTGGTCAGGCTGGTCTTGAACTCCGGACCTCAGGTGATCCGCCTGCCTCGGCCTCCCAAAGTGCTGGGATTACAGGCATGAGCCACCATGCCCAGCTAGTTTAAAGATTTTAACTGGCTTCGATTTGCAATTCTAGACTTGAGCAACACATTGTTCTAAAAAACAGAATGAGTGTTCTGATTAACTGAGAAGACAAGTTGGCTTTTTAGGCAGAAAAGGGCTGAAGAAAGCAGAAACAGAGAACAAAAAGTGCATGGGTTGGTTCAAAGTTACTCTCCTTGTAAAGGTTTTTTTTTTTTTTTTTTTTTTTTTGAGACGGAGTCTTACTCTGTCGCCCAGGCTGGAGTGCAGTGGCCGGATCTCAGCTCACTGCAAGCTCCGCCTCCCGGGTTTACGCCATTCTCCTGCCTCAGCCTCCCGAGTAGCTGGGACTACAGGCGCCCACCACCTCGCCCGGCTAGTTTTTTTTTTTGTATTTTTTAGTAGAGACGGGGTTTCACTGTGTTAGCCAGGATGGTCTCGATCTCCTGACCTCGTGATCCGCCCGTCTCGGCCTCCCAAAGTGCTGGGATTACAGGCTTGAGCCACCGCGCCCGGCCTCTCCTTGTAAAGGTTAAAGCAGAGGGGACTTCTTTATTATGCCAGCTAAAATTGGCCTGTTTGGAGATTTACCTATTACCTCTCTGTCTCCTGATTTCTTGGAAGATCAGATGAACTGTCAGCATGAGTAATTCCATTTTGGTTTGGACTGCTGGACCTAGTGCAGAAACTCAGTCCAAACCAACAGCCTTGTATAAACTTTATTTTATATATGAAACATAATTTTTATTTTATATGCTTGAGAGAGTATATTAAAACTTCAGTTCTGAATTAAGTCCAACAAAAGGGTAGAAAGAGTAAAGGAGAAATAACTGAAAAATACTGAGAGAGGCACAGTAATGGAAGCAAAGGGGGAGCTTAGTAGGTTTACTACAATAAGACGTTTTGGTCCAATGTGGGTTATTATAAACAAAACATTCCTGTTTGTTTATAAAAGTAGGCCAGGTGCAGTGGCTCATGCCTGTAATCTTACCACTTTGGGAAGCCAAGGTGGGCAGATCACTTGAACTCAGGAGTTTGAGACCAGCCTGGGCAACATGGCAAAACGCTATCTCTACCAAAAGCACACACATACAAAAAAGTAATATATGCTTTGGAAATGAATATCAGTTTGATTATCATTTTTGTACTAAAGAAGGACCTTCCCAGTTCTTATTTTTATTTATTTTTATTTTGATAGAGATGGGGTCCTGCTGTGTTGCCCAAACTGGTCTCAAACTTCTGGCCTCAGGTCATCCTCCAAGTGCTGGAACTACTGGAATTGAGCCACCATGCCCAGTCTTAGTTCTTTTTTTTTTTTTTTTTTTTTTTTTGAGATAGAGTTTTGCCCTTTCAACCAGGCTAGAGTGCAGGGGTTTGTTCACAGTTCACTGTAGGCTCAACCTCCCAGGCTCAAGTGATCTTCCCACTTGAGCCTCCCGAGTAGCTGGGACAACAGGTGCATGCCACCATACCCCTCTAATTTTTTAATTTTTTTTTTCTTAAGAGAAAGGGTCTCACTATGTTGCCCAGGCTGATCTCAAACTCCTGGGTTCTAGCAGTCCTCCCACTTCGGCCTCCCAAAGTGTTGGGATTATAGGCATGAGCCACTGTGCCTAGCCTTAGTTCTTATTTTTAAATGTCAGCATTTTTATTTAGTTGAAGATTTATTTTTGCATGCAATTTAATTTTTGAACATCTGTAAATAAGTCACCAAGTTTTAGAAATTCACTTTAAAGATAATGGTAAATTCACGATCTCTCTTTGACATTCAAAGCCTATTAGTTTGCCTTATCTATCTTTTGTGAAACTCCCTCATTCCACAATATCTACAAGCAAGTCTTAGTATTTTTGAACTATGTATCTGGATAATCATTCACTTTAAAAGGACATTTCTCTAAGTACTCCAACTAAAAAAATGAGAAAGGATGACAGAATTGGAATTTTACAACTTCTAATGAATTAAGGATCTCTGCAAAGTTCATCAATGGCTACCCTCACACAAAATAAGAGACACAGACCATTAAGTACCTCTTGGTGGAATACGACACTGGAATAAAGTGGTCTTGCCTTACCTTCCCCTGCCCCCAAACCAATGATGGTGATTAACCCTAAACCTACCTATCAATTTACAGGAAATAGAGGACAGAGGAACATATAAAATGACTCCATAGGTACAATAAACAAAATCCACACTGTGAACAACTCTATAGGACAAAAGACCATTTTCTTCAATAATAACTTAAAAAGAAATGAGAGAAAACTTATAGTGTAAAAGAAACTTAAGAGACATAACCACTGAAATATATACGTTTATTGAAACTCAGTTCAAAATGTGGGAACATTTTAAAACTGAGACAACCGGAGAAATGTGAATGCAGCCTGATTATTTGATAATATTATGAAATTGTTATCTTAGCAGGATGTGGTTATATTTAAGAAAAAAGTTCCTATCTTTTAGAGATACACACTGAAATATTTACAGATTGAAATGATGTAATATCCGGTTTTGGCTTTAAAATAATCGGGGTGGGGGTGGCAAGAGGTATGGATGGAGGAAAATCAGCCATTCACCGATAATTGTTGAAGTGGAGTGATGGATGCATAGAAATGAAACCGTCCTCATAGGGTTTAACAAGAATTACATGCTTGGTGCTGGACAGAAATATAGTTATAATTAAGGATTAATCAGGCTGCACTTTGGCACACTTCCTTTTAGCTGCGAAAGTCACATCACACTAGATGCTGACCATCTGCATCCTCATTGTTCTCATAAACAGAATATGATATTAGAATCATAAGGCTTTTGCTTAAAAGTTGCTTAAGATATTTTTCAGATCTTGAATTCCAGTGGAACAGCTGACACTAGCGAGTCTGAAGACCCCCACAGAGGAATCGAATCAGCATGAAAATGCAGGGTTTTTTTTTTTCACTTTTTTCATATTTTTATTACATTCTTACTTTCTTCCTCCATTGCCTTATCAGTTAAGAGGGCAAATAATATTTCAAGAGACTGACAGAATATATTCTGCACTCTGCTCATTTCATAGCTCTCTGGGGAATTGGGGTTTTTGTAAACTTTTACAATCACATTTTCGAGAATGCAGTTTCTTCATCTACCCTTCTCATGACTCCACCCTGCATTCTTTAACCAAGCAATGATCCCCACACCATGGCTTACTACTCATCCAACTCTTTAAAAACCTCTAGCCTCGAACTCCTCCTAGAGGCAAATTTGAGGTTTCCTATCTCCTTGTTCAGCTGTCTTATGATTAAACCTCTTTCTCTGCTGCAACCCAGTGTCTTGGTGTACTAACTTGCCATGCACGGGGCAATGAAACTGATACGGTTCAGAAATTAATTATATTATACATATGATTATACTCTTTTTAGACATTTGAAATTATATGTGATAAAATCATAATAAACTTTTTTTTAATGGGCTGATTTTGAGGGGGATCTTTTGAACAGGGTGTGGTGTAAGAAATATATATACGGTCTTTGTCCCTGGTTCCTCACAGAGTTACTAAAACCCTTGGCATTTCCTGAGTGATAGGAGCATCTTTTGTTATTCATAACAAGCCCCTTTCAACCATACCTGAATTTGTGCTAATGAGGTGACTCTTGGTGGGGTCCTAGATAGCATCAAAATGGGGGCTTGTTGCCAGAGGAACCAAACACTGTTTGGAGGGTTGGGGTCCCAACCCTTCTTCCCACCCCACCCCCACCCCCGACAACCAGAGAAGGAAAAGGCACTAGAGATTGAGTTCAATCACCAACGACCAATTCTTTAATCAATCATGCCTATGTAATGGAACCTTCATAACAACTCCTGAACAAGGGAGTTCAGAGAGTTACCAAGTTGGTGAACACTTGGAGGTGCTGGGAGAGTAGTGCATCTGGAGAGGGTATGGAAGCTCTGCACCCCTCCTCACATACTTTGCATCTTTTCCATTTGGCTATTCCCATGATGTATTGTTTTCTTTTCTTTCCTTTTCTTTTTTTGAGACACAGTCTTGCGCTGTCACCCAGGCTGGAGTGCGGTGGCATGATCTTGGCTCACTGCAACCTCCGCCTCCCAGGTTCAAGTGATTCTCCTGCTTCAGCCTCCAGAGTAGCTGGAATTACAGGTGCCCACCACCACACCCATCTACTTTTTGTATTTTTAGTAGAGGCAGAGTTTCACCATGTTGGCCAGGCTGGTCTCGAACTCCTGACCTCAGGTGATCCACCCACCTCGGCCTCCCAAAGTGCTGGGATTACAGGTGTGAGCCACTGCACCTGGCCCCTATGTTGTATCTTTTATAATAAACTGGTAATAATAAGTAAAGTACTTTTCTGAGTTCTGTGAGTCATTCTAGCAAGTTATTGAAGCT
This sequence comes from Theropithecus gelada, assembly GCF_003255815.1. NCBI lineage: Eukaryota > Metazoa > Chordata > Mammalia > Primates > Cercopithecidae > Theropithecus > Theropithecus gelada. The sequence continues at coordinate 24,526,759 of NC_037675.1, read as the reverse complement.
TGGGGGAGCAGGAGGAAGTTCATGAGAATCCTCAAGTTTGTGGTTGGCCAGTCTGAAGTATTGTAGCCTAGGTACCCCATTTGTGGCTGGTGTCCAGAGTGGGGGCAGTCTTGTGAGGCTGAGCCCTAAACATGTGAAGTATGACACTAAAACTCTAGGAATTAAGTGTTAGAATTGAATTGAATTGAATTGAATTGTTCCACACCTAGTTGGTGTCAGAGAACCGGTTGGTATCAGAAAATGTCTCACACAGGGGCAGAAAATATATAGTGCAAAGATTATATTTCATTTAGCAAAACTTTACTGAACACTTTATGCCAGGCATAAGAACTGGAAATGCTAAGATGAACAGTATGGGTTCTTGTCTTTTAGTAGTGTCAAAGGAAAATATCTTGGACCCCCCAAATCACTAAGCTAAAAGGAAAAGTCAAGCTGAGAAATGCTTAGGGCAAACCTGCCTCCCATTCTATTCAAAGTCACCGGTCTGCTCACTGAGATACATGCATATCTGATTGCCTCCTTTGGAGAGGCTAATCAGAAACTCAAAAGAAGGCAACCATTGGTCTCTTATCTACCTAGGACCTAGAAGCCCTCTCCCACTTTGAGCTGTCCCACCTTTCCAGACCGAACCAACGTTCATCTTACATATGTTGATTGATGTCTCATGTCTCCCGAAAATGTATAAAACCAAACTGCGCTCTGACCTTGGGCACATGTCGTCTGAACCTCCTGAGGCTGTGTCATGGGCACATGTCCTCAATCTTGGCAAAATAAACTTTCTAAATTAACTGAGACTCGTCTGAAATTTTCCAGTTTCATAGTAGCTTATCACAGTCTACTAGAAGAGACATTCTGACACATGAACCAATAAGTAAAACACTATGTTATATGCAGAACACAAGAATTTACAAGATAGAGATAATGATTAAGAGGTAATTATTAATTCAGTTTTTTTTTTTTTTTTTTTTTTTTTGAGACAGTCTCGCTCCGTCACCCAGGCTGGAGTGCAGTGGCGCAATCTAGGCTCGCTGCAACCTCTGCCTCCCAGGTTCAAGTGATTCTCATGCCTCAGTCTCACAAGCAGCTGGGATTACAGGCACACGCCACTACCACACCCGGCTACTTTTTTTGTATTTTTAGTAGAGATGGGGTTTCACCATATTGGCCAGGCAGATCTTGAACCCTCAACCTCAGGTGATCCACCCCCGTCAGCCTCCAAAAGTGCTGGGATTACAGGCGTGAGCCACCACGCCCAGCCTAACTTAGTCTTTAAAGTGTAGAAGTTAGGTGTTTCAGATATAAAGGTATGAAAGTATATGGTCTGTAAAAGAACTGCAAAGAACTAAATCTGCCTAATAGATTCAGTAATAAATAACCTTATGTAAAAACTTGTGTTTGTATATGAGATGTGAGGTGGTAGTTGTGATTGAAATTGGAGAGTTTAGGAGGAACCAGATCATTAAGGTAACTATGTATTACTCTGAGGAGTCTGAAACTTAGTGATAGGAAGCCACCAAAGGATTCTGAAAAGGCAGTTACTTGTTCAGATTTGCAATTGAAATAGATCATCATGATGGCTCAGAGGGAACAGAGTAGAGCAAAAAAGAACCCTAAAAATGCTTTCTTAGCAAAAGCAATTGGAGGATTGTTAGTAAGATGTCTGAAGTACCCACTCTGAATGAGAGCCACAGCAGCCCACCAGGCGGAGAGTTATGTTTTGGGTTGCACAGTTTGTATGATCAAAGAAATACAACCTCACACTGGCCTAAGGCTCCTCCATCCCCTGCTCAGTAGTGATGAAGAATTCAACTACACTGTTTCAGAAGTCCTAAATACTGACAGCTTTTCCTTTTTAGGTAAAATAATATTAAACTAAATACAACTTTTCTTCAAAAGCACCATTGAGTATCTCTTTTTAATTTCTCTATTTTTACCCAAGCTGGAGTACGGTGGTGCAATCACGGCTCACTGCAACCTCAACCTCTTGGGATCAAGCGATCCTCCCACCTCAGCCTCCTGAGTAGCTGGGATTACAGGTGTGTGCCACCATGCCCACCTAATTTTTAAATTTTTTGTAGAGATGGGGTTTCACTATGTTACCCAAGCTAGTCTCAAACTCCTGGCCTCATGCAATCCTCCCACCTTGGCCTCCAAAGTGGTGTGAGCCACTGCATCTGGCCCACTGAGTACCTCAGTTGTTCAAATTCTTAATTCAAATGAGGGATGGAGAAGCTCTGGTCTATTGATGAGATCAAATCTTGACCTGATTTTATTCCAACAGTATATGTAGCAATTATGGATGTATATATTAGTAAAAACATGAGACTTCAAAAATCCTTTAAAAACATAACATAGACCAATAGTCAGCAAACAACTGAACATGACCAGCTGTCTGTTTTGTTTTTTTGGGTTTTTTTTTTTTTTTTTTTTTTTTTTTTTTGAGACAGTCTCACTCTGTCGCCCAGGCTGGAGTGCAGTGGCACCATCTCAGTTCACTGCAACCTCTGCCTCCTGGGTTTCATGCCATTCTCCTACCTCAGCCTTCCCAGTAGCTGGAACTGCAGGCGCCCGCCACCACGCCCAGCTAATTTTTTGTATTTTTAGTGGAGATGGGGTTTCACTGTGTTAGCCAGGATGGTCTTGATCTCCTGACCTCGTGATCCGCCGGCCTTGGCCTCCCAAAGTGCTGGGATTACAGGCGTGAGCCACCTTGCTGGGCTAGCTGTCTGTTTTTATAAATAAGTTTTATTGGAACATAATTATACCCATTTGCTTACATGCTGTCTATGGCTGCTTCCGTGCTACAACAGCAGAGTTGGATAGCTGCATCGGAAATTGTATGGCCTGCAAAGCTTAAAATATTTACTGGCCTGCTGTGGTCTGAATGTTTGTGTCCCACAAAAATTCATTTGTTGACACTCAACTCTCAATGCAATAGTATTAAGATATGGAGGCTTTAGGAGGTTATTATGTCCTGAAGGCTTTGCTCTTGTGAATGGGATTAGTGCCTTATAAATGGGATCAGTGCCTTATAAATAAAAAGAGGCTTGGGGGGTGGGCATGGTGGCGCGTCTGTAATCTCAGCACCTTGGGAGGCTGAGGTGAGCGGATCACGAGGTCAGGAATTCCGGACTAGCCTGACCAACATGGTGAAACCCAGTCTCTATTAAAAATACAAAAATTAGCCAGGCGTGGTGGCACACGCCTATAATCCCAGCTACTCAGGAGGTGTAGGCAGGAGAATTGCTTGAACCCAGGAAGCAGAGGTTGCAGTGAGCCGAGATCGTGCCACAGCACTCCAGCCTGGGCGACAGAGCGAGACTCTGTCTCAAAAAAAAAAAAAAAAAAGGCTTGGGGTTGGGCGCGGTGGCTCACGCCTGTAATTGCAGCACTTTGGGAGGCTGAGGCGGGCAGACTGCGTGAGCCCAGGTTCAAGACCAGCCTGGGCAACGTGGTGAAACCCTGTATTTATTTTAAAAAAATACAAAAACTAGCTGGGTGAGGTGACATGTGCTTTTAGTCCCAGCTACCTGGGAGAGTGAGGTGAGAGGATCACCTGAGCTCAAGAGGGCAAGGCTGCAGGGAGCCATGATTGCACCACTGGCCACAACCACACTACTGCACTCCAGCCTTTGTGACAGAGTGAGACCCTGTCTCAAAAAAATAAGTAAAAAAGAAGCCTGTTTGCCACTTTTGCCATGTGAGGATGCAGCAAGAAGGCATTATCTTGGAAGCAAAGAGTAAGCCGTTACCAGACACTGCATCTATTGGGGCCTTCATGTTGAACTTCCCAGCCTCCAGAACTGTGAGAATTAAATTTCTGTTATTTAGAAATTGTCCAGTCTAAGGTATTTTATTATAGCAGCCCAGACAGACTAAAACAGCTGCTAAGGATGTAAAACACTACAGCCACTTGGGAAAATAGTCTGGCAGTTCCTAAAAAAGTTAAATATAGAGTTACCATTTGACCCAGAAATTCCACTCCTAGGTATATACCCAACAGAAATAAAAATATATGTCCATGTAAAAACTTGTACATAAATGTTCCACAGCAATATTACTTATAATAGCCCCAAAGTAGGAACAACCCAAATGTCTATCAACTAATGAATACATAAGTAAAATGTACATCCATTTATATAATAGATTGTTATTTGGCCATAAAATGGAATGAAATATTAATAAAGTCCTAATAGATGCTACGACATGGATGAAACTTGAGAGCATTATACTTAGTGAATGCAGCAAGTCACAAAAGACCATACATTACATGATTCTATATTTATGTCCTGAACAGGCAAAACCATAGGAACAGAAAGTAAATTAGTGATTGCCTGGGGATGGGGAGGGTGGGAAGGGTTTGGGAAGTGCCTGCCAATAAGTACAGAGCTTCTTTCTGGGGTGAGATGAAAATGTTTGAAAATTAGGCAGTAGTGTTTGTGCAATTCTGTGGATGTATTAAAAACCACTGAATTGCATACTTTAAAAGGGTGAATTTTATGGTATGTTAACTACATCTCAATAAAGCTGTTATTAAAAAAAGTAGGAGATTGCATGAAAACTAGTGGACCGAAAAAAAAAAAAAAAAGGGCCGGGTGCAGTGGCTCACGCCTGTAATTCCAGCACTTTGGGAGGCCGAGAAGGGCAGATCACGAGGTCAGGAAATGGAGACCATCCCGGCTAACACGGTGAAACCCCGTCTCTACTAAAAATATAAAAAAATTAGCCTGGCGTGGTGGTGGGCGCCTATAGTCCCAGCTACTTGGGAGGCTGAGGCAGGAGAATGGCGTGAATCCGGGAGGCGGAGCTTGCAGTGAGCTGAGATCAAGCCACTGCACTCCAGGCTGGGCGACAGAGCGAGACTCCGTCTCAAAAAAAAAAAGCACATGGGGTGTTTATATTTCCCTTTGAAAACATTTTTTTTTTTTTTTTTTTTTTTTGAGATGGAGTTTTGCTCTGGTTGCCCAGGCTGAAGTGCAATGGCGCGATCTCGGCTCACCGCAATCTCTACCTCCCGGGTTCAGGCAATTCTGCCTCAGCCTCTTGAGTAGCTGGGAGTACAGACATGTGCCACCATACTTGGCTAATTTTTTATTTTTAGTAGAGAAGGGGTTTCTCCATGTTGGCCAGGTTGGTCACGAGCTCCTGACCTCAGGTGATCCGCCTGCCTACGTTGGCCTCCCAAAGTGCTGGGATTACAGGCGTGAGCCACTACGCCCGGCCAACAATTTTTTAAAACACAAACTTCTTTTTACGTATATGATCTTTAACTATTTTTAAGTGAGTTTGTGATCACTCATAACCTTTCATGACTTTTCCACATTATTTTTTAAACTAATAAAGTACAATTTTCAGGTTGGACGTGGTGGCTCACACCTGTAATCCTGGCACTTTGGGAGGCCAAGGTGGGAGGACTGCTTGAGGCCAGGAGTTTGAGAACAGCCTGGGCAATATAGCAAGACTGTCTCTGTTTTTGTGGGGTTTTTTTGTTTTTTTTTTTTTAAGTACTTTATGGTTTTTAGAATATTTCCATAAACATTGTCTCATTGGATCTTCATAAGAAGTAGGATGAGTATTATTATTTCATATTACATGTGAGGAAGTATGACTGGCTCAAAGAAATAAAGCGATAAGTTAGCAGGCCGAGTTGGTCATTAGATTTCTACACCAACAGTTTTCCCAGTATTATCACTTTACTGTATTTCATATACATTAAAGGATAACTTCAATAGGAAAGATTATTTCATTAATTCTTTCAAAAAGTATTTATTGAATCCTTCTATGTTCCTGGTGCTATGTTAGGAGTCATATAAAATGAATAAGACTGAAATTGCCCCTGCCCCCAGGAGAATTGCTTGAACCCTGGAGGCAGAGGTTTCTGTGAGCTGAGATCTCGCCACCGCACTCCAGCCTGGGCGACAAAAGCAAGACTCCAACTCAAAAAAAAAAAAAAAGAAAGAAAGAAAAGAAAAGAAAACTTACAGATCTACATGAGGTTCTCCGATCCCTCAGAAAGATTATCTTGAGGTGGGAAAAGGATTCAAAACAGGCAGTTTGATCAACTATTAGCACAAAGTGCAGCAGAAGAAATGGCCTTAAGTCATTGTAGAGATTGGAGAACGTAAGAACATAAATACTAAAATTGGAACATAAATAGATATTTAGAGCAACATTCCATCATTCATTCAATGACAACATTTTGAGTGTCCACTACTTATTAAAGACTATTAAAAGAGAACAATAAACAAAACAACCAAATCTGTTTTCATGGAGCTTATATTCCAGTGCAGGATTCAGACAACAAATATATAACATAATGTTAGAGAAAAGAACTATGATGAAAAAAAAGCATGGTAAGGAGTAGAAAATGCTGGGGCTACTATTTGAAATATGAGAGTCACTAAAGGACTGACTGAAGAAGAATGTTTTGAGCAGAAGCCTGAATGAAACAGTCTAGGTACTGGATCAGTTATTCAGCTTCACAAATTAGGAAAACACATTTTTAGACTTTGCTGACTTCACTAAATTGACCCTTCACTACAGTGATGATTAACTGACCCTTTCCATTTCTTTTATCTTGATTGTTTGACCATGTGTAATTGGTCCCATGATCAGGCAGGTTAGGATTCAGACTACATATGATTTCTCTACTGATCATTAACTATGCCTAGGTTTATTTATTAACCAAAGGTCTGCTCTTTCTCTTGTTCCTATGACCTTGTTTACATTTCTCCTTGAGTCTCAGCTGGATTTTAATATACTTATAATGTTAAATATAGTGTATGTCAAATATGATGGCTCAACCCAGCAGCTAAAGACAGCAAGCAGCAAGCCTTAATTCCCCTTACTCTATCTCTAGAGTGAGGATTGAGAGGCAGGACACTGAAAAATAAATCTTCAACCAGAAAATGACTAAGGATCATCTTGAGGTTTAGAAAAGGGGTACTTTCAAAAGAATAAGAAGTAAGAGTATAGAAAGGGAACAGTGATACAAATCTCAAGAAATATGCCACAATAGGAATTCCATGAGGCTGTAGCATGATCTAAGATAACTGGGGAGTAGAAAGAAAAAAATCAAAGTTTTTACAACTAGGGAATTCTCTCAAATGGTTGTCCTGCCTTCTCTCTACCTTCTTCTACATTCCTGTTGCTCCTGACCAAGTCAATTGTATGCCAACATATGACACATCAAGAAAAGACAAATATTTCCTAAAATTCAAGAAACCAGTTATTAACACTAAATGAAGAGTTAAGTATTACTAAAAAGGTTATTGAAAAGTAAGAATGGGAAACAAGAAGTAGTCTCATGATCTTAGTGCTATAAGTTACTGGTTGCGAGTTAAACCATCACACCCATTGTTTGCAGGGCCAGGCCTATATACTCAAAGCAATTTTTAGAAGATGCATCTATCTGCTGAGAAAAATGATAAAGCTCCCTAGAACAACCTTTAGTCTTAGAAATTAATTAATACAACGAGGAAATACAAGGCAAGATGTTAGCTACATAGTGATTTTTACAGCCTATCACAGATTCTGGGTCAATAAAAAGTTAACTGATTGAAATTTGTATCATCAAGGAAGAAAGCAAAGAAAGCAGTTAATTTCCCTCCATTGTGTACAAATGCAGTTTAAAGAAAACCTTTGATAAAGAAATAAGATGCAATTAGAATTTGCCTGGAGAATCAGATTTTCTTCACTTTTGTTTCTCATACCTGAGAGATGTGACTAAAATACTGCAAAGCTGTCTCCACAGGACTTTTGAAAAACATCTTCTCCTGAGGCTTCAGCTATAAAGAGAGCAATACACACTGTGAGAATATCCACAATTGAATAAAATAAAATACTGACTAATATGACAAAGGATGTACCCCCTTTTCTAATGTACCTGGCATTATCTCCACTCTGTATAAAAGGGAGATCACCACTGTTCTAGATGTACATTATATGTCCAATTCTCCTTACCTTGTGCATCTGTAACAGTGATCACAAATAATGCTTCCATCTGTTGTTTATATTCTTTTTTTTTTTTCTTTGAGACAGAGTTTTGCTGTTGTCACCCAGGCTGGAGTGCAGTGGTGTGATCTAGGCTCATTGCAACCCTCGCCTCTTGGGTTCAAGTGATTCTTCTGCCTCAGCCTCCTGAGTAGCTGGGATTACAGGTGCCCACCAACACACCCAGCTAATTTTTGTATTTTTAGTAGAGATGGGGGTTTCATCATGTTGGCCAGGCTGGTCTCGAACTTCTGATTTCAGGTGATCTATCCACCTCAGCCTCCCAAAGTGCTGGGATTACAGGTGCGAGCCTCTTCAGCTGGCCTATTATTTACACTCTTTTTACAAATGGCTATTTGCAAGTTTGTTTCTTTGCTTTCTTTTTCTTCTTCTTTTCTTTTTTTTTTTAAGACAGAGTCTTACTCCCAAGCTGGAGTGTAGTGGTGCGATCTTGGCTCACTGCAACTTCCGCCTCCCAGGCTCAAGTGATTCTCATGCTTCAGCCTCCCAAGTAGCTGGGACTACAGGCCCGCACCACCAAGCCTGGCTAATTTTTTATATTTTAGTAGAGACAGAGTTTTACTATGTTGCCCAGGGTGGTCTCAAATTCCTGAGCTCAGGCGATCCACCCGCCTTGACCTCCCAAAATGCTGGGATTACAGGTGTGAGCCACCACGCCCGGTCTTCTTCTCTTTCTTTTTAAAACAATTCATCATCTGTACTTTGTATATACTTCCTACAGGCCAGAAATGGGATGAGACCATTTGTGGCAGGGGGAGAAAAACTTACATTATCAGAAAGAGCCAGATGCTTGCAGGCAGTTCCACAAACAGCACATTTTTCTGGAAGGAAAAGGGGAAAAAAATGTTTGGCTCTCATGAGCAAGAGGTAAGATTTAAAGACTTAAAGTACATGGCAACAATCTAGTATGCTAGCAATAGAAGAAAAAAAGGGTTCTTACTGAATTTAGAATATCATTGTGTTATAAAAGGACACCAACTTAAGGTCTGTTCTCTAAGTAAGTGTTTCCAAACTAGTATGTTGAGGTATAAGTAGGGCTTTCACACTGTACCTCTACCCATCTCCCTATCTTTTAAATTTTTATTTTATGTTTTTTTTGAGACAGGGTCTCACTCTGTCACCCAGGCTGGAATGCAGTGGCACAATTATGGCTCACTGCAGCCTCAACCTCCCAGGCTCAAGTGATCCTCCTGCTTCAGTCTTCCAGTTAGCTGGGACTACAGGCGTACATCACCACCTCAGCTCATTTTAATTTTGTTATTATCTTTAGAGATGGAGTCTCCATATGTTGCTCAAGCTGGTCTTGAACTCCTGGGCTCAAGTGATCCTCCCACCTTGGCCCCCGCAAAGTGGTAAGTTTATAAGCATGAGCCACCATCCCAGCACCTCCTGCCCCATCTTTTTATAAATTCCCAGTTTTCTTCTGTGGAACAGAAAGGACAATTCTAAACTCCCAGCAGAAGTACTGCAGTACGTTTACAAGAGTAGGGAAAAGTACAAGATACCAAAGATCTTTAAGTTACTCTTTTGTATTCTATTGACCTGACAGCAGGCACACATTGGGTACTGTAAGAAACTCCCCAGTTATGCCTACCTTGTCATCACTTTGCTAATATTTGTTAATCTTGCTTTGAAGCTCTGCTACTCTCATTCCCCAATCAACCCAATCTGAAAGAAGCAAAAATTAAGATTCCTAATCTTTCCCTGTAAAGTGAAATTTTAGTAGTGGGACTGGTCATTGATTAAGACAAATGCCATGTCAGCAGAAAACATCACATGGCATATGCTTTATGGAGACAAACCACTCCAAAGTGAGCTGCTGTTACCATAGTAAACAGCTTTTTACATTAGCGACAACTTTAAAAGGTCATGAGATTTGTACAGAGAAAAAAGCTTCCCCTGAGGCTACTTAACTTGACTGTTCTTTTTCTGGGGACTAAAGGTTTTTCTTTTTCCCAGTCCATATCGTTGCCAGAGTGAGCTAGCAAGTACATAACATTCTTCTCTTAAAACAAAACAAAACAAAACAAAAAATGGCTCACACCTGTAATCCCAGCACTTTAGGAGGCTGAGGCAGGTGGATCACTTGAGGCTGGGAGTTCAAGATCAGCCTGGCCAACATGGTGAAACCCCATCTCTACTAAAAATACAATAGTTAGCCCGGCATCGTGGTGCATGCCTATAATTCCAGCTACTCAAGTGGCTGAGACATGAGAATCGCTTGAACCTGGGAAGCAGAGGTTGCAGTGAGCCAAGATTGCACCATTGCACTACAGCCTCGGTGACGAAGTGAGACTGTGTCAAAAACAAAACAAAACAAAAACTTCCACAGGTCTCCATCACCTGCAGGATGAAGTTCAGGCTCTTTAGCCCAGTGCATAGAGCCTTCCATCATCCGACACTCCCTACTTCACTAGCCTCATCTCTCACTACGTCTTACCTTACTGTTTATACTCTAACAATCCCAATTATGTGTAGTCCCCTGCACTATGGTTTTATGATGTAATACGTCTTTGTACATGCTGTTCTCTTAAACTAGAATAAATCTTCCCTGCCTTATCCACTTGGTAAATTCCATGTTATCATTCAAAACTCTATTGAAGCATCACTCCCTCTGTGATGTCTTCTATGATCAAAACACCCTACCCCAAGTCCCTCTTCTAGGGATTTACACACCTTGTAAGTATTGCAGCATGAAAGAAGAAAGGAAGGAAGGAAGGAAGGAAGGAAGGAAGGAAGGAAGGAAGGAAGGAAGGAAGGAAGGAAGGAAGGAAGGAAGGAAGGAAAGAGAGAGAGAGAGAAAGAAAGAAAAGAAAAGAAAAGAAAGAAAGAAAGAAAGAAAGAAAGAAAGAAAGAAAGAAAGAAAGAAAGAAAGAAAGAAAGAAAGAAAGAAAGAAAACTTAAATTTACGTATCCTTTCTAAGACTTAATAGCAATAAGAACTTGGTCAAATCACTTATCCTCTCTGAGCCAGTCTCTTCATTTGTAAAACGGTTCTACTAATAATTACCACTGGGGCGTGTGGCGCGGCTTACATAAAATTGGTTGACATGAAACTGCTTTTTAAGCTGCAAAGGTATCATCATCATCATTTCTAATCTAATTAATGTCACATACTAGACCACTTCCCCTTTAGAAATGGCTCTTCTATCAGCCAAACTTTCCTCTATTCCCATCCATTATACTTATTCTATCTCTTTTCCCTGAAGAGTCTGATGCCTTGTGACTTTCCCTGCCAGACTTCAAAACACTAATGAGTACACTCTGGTCCTCAAGTAATAGATTTGCTAAATCATTTGCTAAATAATTTAGCACCATTCTTTATTAATGGATTCCTTCAATTTCTAAAATTGACAGTTTCCTACAGTATCTGTATCACCATTGACCTAATAAGTGATTTTTATCCTAAGACACACATAGAAATGGCTACTCCTTACATCCTTACATGAAAACATTTTTCCCTGAATCTGAAAACAGTTGAATCACTCACCCAGAGTCACACACGTTTTACAGAAAATATGACCGCAGCTGGTGACAAAGAAATGGGCTCCATCTTTTCGGAAGCACTGGTTGCAATGAAACCAATCCATTCTGGAGCAGATAAAGAGAAACAGTAAGAATAGCCTAGGGCATAACATAATTGTAGCTGTTCCAAAATCTATGTAACTATGCTTGCTTAGCTTCTGATAGCTTTTTGGGATGCGGCATATCATTGTGGGTATTCCATTTGGTTGTGAAGAAGTACATGTACATATAAAGTGGAAAAAAAGCAGACTGCTTTTTATAACAGCAGACTGTTATAACATTTTATATATAAATGTGGATATATATACATATACATATATATACATATAAACACACATTTAGAAAAGTAATGGACAGTGGTGAGATTTTTTTTTTTGAGTAGCAAGGTTATGAGAGTGTGTGTGTGTGTGTGTGTGTGTGTTTTCCTTTACTTTTTTTCCCCAGGTTTTCTGGATTAATACATGTGCCAATTTGTAATTAGAAAATACAATCCTGGCCAAGCACAGTGGCTCACGCCTGTAATCCCAGCACTTTGGGAGGTCAAGGCAGGTGGATCACCTGAAGTCAAGAGTTTAAGACCAGCCTGGCCAACATGGTGAAACCCCATCTCTACATTTTAAAAATATAAAAATTAGCTGGGCATGGTGGCAGGTGCCTGTAATCCCAGCTAATCAGGAGGCTGAGGCAGGAGAATCACTTGAACATGGGAGGCAGAGGTTGCAGTGAGCTGAGATCGCGCCATTGCACTCCAGCCTGCAACAGAGCCAGACTCTGTTTCAAAAAAAAAAAAAAAGAAAGAAAAGAAAAGAAAAAAGAAAATACAATCTTAAAAATATAAAAACAAAAAACGAATTATCCATTTCTTTTTTAATTATTTCCTGTGATATGGTGAGAGTAGAGCCAAGAGAAGGTAGTGAACCAGAAAGAGAAGATCACATATTAGCCACTTGGGACACATTTTATCTAAGGAAAATAGGGCTGATAAATGATAGTATGGTCTCAGTTTATATACTTTCCTTCTACTCTATAGAAACTCAGAATCAGGCCAGGTGTGGTGGCTCACGCCTGTAATCCCAACACTTTGGGAGGCCGAGGCACGTGGATCACCTGAGGTCAGATGTTTCAAGACCAGCCTGGCCAACATGGCAAAACCCCGTCTCTACTAAAAATAAAAAAATTAGCTGAGCGTGGTGGTGCACACCTGTACTCCCAGCTACTTGGGAGGCTGAGGCAGGATAATTGCTTGAACCCAGGAGGTTGCAGTGAGCCAAGATCGTGCCACTGCACTCCAGCCTGGGCGACAGAGTGAGTCCGTCTCAAAAAAAAGAAACTCAGAATCATAGATCTGAAATGGGCTTTGAAAAATCACTTAAAGTTTTGTTCATTCCCACCATTTTTCAAAAGAGATACCTGATATTCAGCGAAATTAAATGACTTGCCAAAAGTACCATCTTTAATTATTGGTTTCCTGATTCCCTACGTAAAGTTCTTGCTCCCACATTAAATAGCTTTTGTGTTAGACATGGTAACCATATATCCTGTATTTTCTGCCAATACCAATTTCATATACTTTGTTAAATACCTGAGTAAATATGACTTTGTAAGGTTTGTTTTGTGTGTGTGGGATAATTATTATTATTTTGAGACAGGGTCTGACTCTGTCTCCAGGCTGGAGTGCAGAGGCAGATCAGGGCTCGCTGCAGCCTGGAACTCCTCGGCTCAAGCAATCTTTCCTCCTCAGCCTCTGGAGTAGCTGGGACTACAGGAGCACCACCACGCCTGGCTATTTTTTATCTTTGTTTTTATTTTTCGTAGAGACAAGGCCTCTCTGTGTTAACCAGGCTGGTCTGGAACTCCCGGATTCAAGCGATCCTCCCACCTCGGCCTCCCCAAAGTGCTGGGATTACAGGCGGGAGCCACTGCACCCGGCCTTTTCGTAGGATGTGTGTGTGTGTAACCGCGGAGGGATACAAACTTCGTAAGATTTACGATAAAAAAAAAAAAGTACTGAATAAACAGCTCAACGCAAACGCATCTCACAGTGCCACGAGCTTCGTTGTCCTATTTGTTTGCTCCTAATACACTAACTTTCATCAGTAAGTGAGTCTTAAAAAACCACTGAAAAGGCCCCGTTCTATATGCCCAGGTTTGTTTAAGGGCGGCAACAATGTCATAACCTGAACTGACAAGATGAATCCAACATAAAAAAGGCAGTGAACAGAGTGATTAAGGCGATCCCGAGGGCAAAACTCGCCTGCTTTCCAGAGGCGATGTGGCCTCAGCCGTCTCAAACTTACCAGTTCTTTTTCTGGCTACACTCCCTACCCGCTTGGCCGCTGTGATTCCAGAAGGCCTCAGATCTCAGGAAATCATCCACTTCTCCTCACGAAGAGCTGGAAATGGCGGGAAAATAAACAGCTGGCTTGGCACCGGGTGAGGCAAGAGGCTAAGCGCAGCCGGGGTGGTGTGTGAGATGTGGGCGGGGCCTGGCGCTATGCTAAAAGAGTGGACGTGGCTCCGTGGCGTTCGCGGGACGTGGGCGGGGCCGACAGAGGCGTTCACAGGGCGAGGAGCGGCTCGCGGTGGCGGGAGAGGGGTGTAGGAACTTTTCCTAGCAGCCGAGGAAAATTCACCTCGCTTAAAAGATTGGGGCAAACAAACACTGTAACCTAATCCCATACATGTTACTGTGGAAACAAAAAGGTGAAAATAAAGCCTAATTAATGTTCCAATAAACGATGAGAACGCAATATAAAATGTGGTCATAAAGTGGGCGAAAACTTTTGCCTAATATTCTAAAATGAAATGAAAATAATGGGTGCTTTGAAAGAATAGCGTAAAATCAGAAATAGGAAAATTTTAAAATGATGTGGACAAAGAAAAATGTGATATTAATTGAGAACTAACAAATTTCAGTTAAAAAAATGTCAAACTTGGCCGGGCGCGGTGGCTCACGCCTGTAACCCCAGCACTTTGGGAGGCCGAGGCGGGCGGATCACGAGGTCAGGAGATCGAGGCCATCTTGGCTAACACGGTGAAACCCCGTCTCTACTAAGAATACAAAAAAAATTAGCCGGGGGAGGTGGTGGGCGCCTGTAGTCCCGGCTACACGGGAGGCTGAGGCAGGAGAATGGCGTGAACCCGGGGGGCGGAGTTTGCAGTGGGCCGAGATCGCGCCACTGCACTCCAGCCTGGGTGACAGAGCGAGACTCCGTCTCAAAAAAAAAGAAAAAGAAAAGGTCAAACTTTATTCAGAAATTTTTGGCCAGGAGCAGTGGGTGGCTCACACCTGTAATCCCAGCACCTTGGGAGGCCGAGGCAGGCGGATCACTTGAGGTCAGGAGTTACAAACCAGCCTGGCCAACATGGCGAAACCCCACTTCTACTAAAAATACAAAAATTAGCCGAGTGTGGTGGCACGCACCTGTAATCCCAGCTACTGAGGAGGCTGAGGCAGGAGAATCGTTTGAACCCGGAAGGTGGAGGTTGCAGTGAGCCAAGATCGCGCCACTGCACTCCAGCCTGGGAGACAGAGAGAGGCTCCGTTTAAAAAAAAAGAAAAAAAAAAAAAAATTAGCCAGGTGTGGTGGCAGGTGCCTGTAGTCCCAGCTACTTTGGGAGGCTGAGGCAGGTGTATCACTTAATCCCAGGGGGTCGAGGCCGCAGTGAGCTGTGTTCACGCCACTGCACTCCAGCCTGGTTGAGAGAGCAAGACACTGCCTCAAACTAACAAAAAAAACAAAAACAAAAACAAAAAAAAAGAGAGAGAGAATAAGATTGGCATCAGATGTCTCCACAGAAGCATTCTAGATAGCAATGAAACAACGTTTTCCAGATTTTTACGGAAATTATGATCCAATAAATTTATATTCCCTTATATTGTGTTCAGGTGTAAAGGCCACTGGCAAAAAGCATGCAAATGAGCTTTTCCTGAGGAATCCACTTAGAGTAGTAGTTCTCAAACTTTTTGGTTGCAGGCTTCCTTTACAAAATTATTGAAGACCCTCCAAAGAGCTTTTGTTAATGTAAATTGCATCTACCAATATTTACCAGATTAGCAATTAAAAGAGAATTTTAAAAATATTTATTAATTCATTTGAAAACAATAATAAACCCATTAAATGTATGTTTGTTTGTTTGTTTGTTGTTGTTTTTTGAGACGGAGTCTCACTCTGTCGCCCGGGCTGGAGTGCAGTAGCGCCCATCTCGGCTCACTGCAACCTCCGCCTGCTGTGTTCAAGCGATTCTCCCGTCTCAGCCTCCGGATTAACTGGGATTACAGGCACCTGCCATTAGGCCCAGCTACTTTTCTGTATTTTTAATAGAGACGGGGTTTCACCGTGTTGGCTAGGCTGCTCTGGAATTCCTGACATCGTGATCCACCCGCCTCGGCCTCCCAAAGTGCTGGGATTGCAGGTGTGAGCCACCACGCCCGGCCACGATGTTAATATAAATAATCTATGGAAAATGTATTTTCCAAAACAAGAAAAATTTAGTGAAAAGAGTGGCATTGTTTTTACATTTTTGTAATCTCTTACTATGTAGCTAAATAGAAAGCTGGTGGAGTCCTATATTTGCTTCTGCTTTAACTTTTGCAGTACGCTGTTTTGGTTGGAGTATGTGAAGAACATTTGGATTCACTCAAATATGTAGGGAAAGAGAATGGTATTTAAATGGCCTTTTCAGATAATTGTGAACATTTCTCTTTGATATCACATCAAAATTCAGGAAGTCTGAGTTAAAAGTTGATTGCAAAGTGGGATCCGAAACCATATCAATGAACTTTTTATAGCCTGTTACATTAAAATGAGTTGGTCTGTTTTGCACTTTAAATGGATCTTTTGCCCATGCACGATTTTGTACCATCATACATTTAGACCAAACTAGTCATCTGAAAAATTTTGGTTCACTGAGTTATACACATTGGTGCATTTTGTTATAGAAGATTAAATATTGACACCATTCATTATACAATATAAAAAATCACTTTTGTTAATATCACTACCTATCTCATCAGGTGAGTATTTGAGTCTTGGGAAGCTGTCAAGCTCACAATTGCAGGTATAAGTTTTCCAAAATTCTAATTTTTATCTGAAACCTTGAATGTTATCATTGGCAACAAATACTGTCACTGGTTTTCCTTGAAGTGACAAGGCCATTTTGTTTTTTTTTGAGAAAATGCCTACCAAATACCCAAGTGTGAATAGTTTGTATGTTAGATGTTCTTTCAAGTAAAAACAATATTCCATGAACAAAGTGATTAGCTCAGGTTACAAATCAAACTATTCCATAAATACTTTTCTTAAATATAATTGTTTTTAAGAGATGGGTGTCTCCCTTTGCTGCCTAGGCTAGAGTTTAGTGGCACAATCATAACCTGCTACAGCCTAGAATTCCTGAACTCAAGGGATCCTTCTGCCTCAGCCTCCTCTACCTTGCCCGGCTATTTTTTTTTTTTTTTCCCAGACGGAGTATTGCTCTGTCACCCAGGCTGGAGGGCAATGGCGCCATCTTGGCTCACTGCAATCTCCACCCCCGGGGTTCCAGCAGTTCTCCTGCGTCAGCCTCCCAAGTAGCTGGGATTACAGGCATTCGCCGCTACACCTGGCTAATCTTTGTATGCTTAGTAGAGATGGGGTTTCACCATGTTGGCCAGGCTGGTCTTGAACTCTCGATCTCGTGATCCACCTGCCTCGGCCTCCCAAAGTGCTGGGATTACAGGCATGAGCCACCACACCCAGCCCTAATTTTTTATATTTTTTTAAGAGACAAGTTCTCACTATGTTGCCCAGGCTGGTCTCAAATTCCTGACCGGTCTCAAATTCCTGACCTCAAATGATCTTCCTGCCTCAGCCTTCCCAGTAGCTGGGATTACAGGTATGTGGCATCATGCCTGAGTAATCTTAATTCTACTTAAATAAAAGTTTTCATTTGAAAATATTTTAATGCCATGTGGAGTGGGGTGTTAGCCCCATCCAATATTAAAATATATTATAAAACATCTGTAATTTAAAGTGTGGTATTGGTGCATAAACATGTAGACCAATGAAACAGAATCAAGTCTAGAAATAGAACCAAGTACGTTAATAAATTTTAATTGGCGAGTGTGCATGGGGAATTGAATTTTTATATACATAGAATTGTGACAACTGAATAGCCATTTGAAAAAATATAAAATTGAGTCTGTTTCTCATACTGTTTACCAGGATAAATTTCAAATGGATCAGAAATCTAAACAGACAAGTACCAGACGAAAATATGAGTAAATACTCTTATAACCTAGATGTGCAGGAAATCTTCCTAGGATCCAAAAATCTAGAAGAAAGAAAAGAAAGGATTGACAAATTTGACTAAGTAATTTAAAAAAACTTTTTGCATGTACACACACACACACATACAGGAAAAGTAAAGCACAAAGTGACAAATTACAAAAAAATCAACTTAAATTATAAAGGGCTAATAGCTTTTTTTTTTTTTTCCCCGAGACGGAGTCTTGCTCTGTCACCCAGGCTGGAGTGCAGTGGCATGATCTTGGCTCACTACAAGCTCTGCCCTCAGGGTTCATGCCATTCTCCTGCCTCAGCCTCCCAAGCAGCTGGGACTACAGGCACCCGCCACCATGCCCAGCTAATTTTTTGTATTTTTAGTAGAGACAGGGTTTCACCATGTTAGCCAGGATGGTCTCGATCTCCTGACCTCATGATCTCCCCACCTCGGCCTCCCAAAGTGCTGGGATTACAGGCGTGAGCCACTGCGCCTGGCCGGGCTAGTAGCTTTAATATACAAAGAGCTTTTTAAAAAAGAAAACCAACAACTTAATAGAAATTTGAACAGTTGAAGAAAAAAAAAGAGACCAACAGTTTTCCTAGAAAATATCTTGGTTTTGAGTGTTCTGGGCTTTTTGGGTGTGCTTTCTTAAACATGGTATATATGGCTGGAGTGCAAGTACAGTGGTACTATCTCGGCTCACTGCAGCCTCTGCCTCCCAGGTTCAAGCAATTCTCCTGCCTTCGCCTCCTGAGTAGCTGGGACTATTGGCATGCACCACCAGGCCTGGCTAATTTTTGTATTTTGGTAGAGACAGGGTTTCACTGTGTTGACCAGGCTGGTCTCGAACTCCTGACCTCAGGTGATCTGCCCACCTTGGCTTCCCAAAGTGCTGGGATTACAGGCATGAGCCACCATGCCCAGCCTACTCATTTTTAATTGGGTTGTTTATTTTATTACTGTTGAGTTTTGAGAATTCTTTTTTTTTTTTTTTTTGAGATAGGGTCTCACTCTGTTGCCCAGGCTGAAGTGTAGTGTCATGATTATGGCTCACTGCAGCCTCAACCTCCCAGGCTCAAATGATTCCCCCAACCTCAGCCTCCCGAGTAGCTGGGACTAAAAGCACACACCACCACATCCGGCTAATTTTTCTTTTTCTTTTTTTTTTTTTTTTTTTTGATAGAGATAGGGTTTCACCATGTTGTCCAGGCTGGTCTCAAACTCCTGGGCTCAACTGATCCTCCCACCTCAGCCTCCTAAAGTGCTGGGATTACAGGCATGAGCCACCAAACCCAGACAAAATTTTCTTTTCTTTAAATATTATTATCTTCTACTCTGAAAGGAAAATGGGGTACCTCTGGAAATTTTCTTCAAAAATTCTAGAAATGTAGATTTGTGATTTTGATTTTACATTTAGGTATATGATTCATTTGAGTTAATTTTCTATGTGGTGTGAGGTATGGATTAAAATTTGCATGTGTGTATGTGCGTGTGTTTTTCATGTGGATATCCAATTGTTTCAGCATCATTTTTTTTAAAGATTAACTTCTCTCAACTAAATTGCCTTTGTCAAAAATTGATTGCCCAGAGAAAATAATTCCATTTGTGAGAGCATCAAGAATAATAAAATATTTAGGAATAAATTTAATCAAGGAGAGGCACAAGACTTGTTTGTACATAGAACACTACTTAATATTGTTTACAATAGCATCCCAAGCTATATACAGATTCAATGTCATCCCTATCAAAATTCCAACTGTTTTTTTCAGAAATTGAAAAATCCATCCTAAAATTCATATAAAATTTCAAAGAACTTAGAATAGTCAAAACAATCTTAAAAAGGAACAAATGTGGAAGACTCATATTTCCCAATTTCAAAACTTACTACAAAGTGACTGTAATCCAAACAGTGTGTTTCTAGCATAAGGATTGACATATATAGACCAATGGAATAGACCTGAGAATCCAGAAATAAACCCTCACATCTATGGTCAGATGATTTTTGACAAGGGTGTCAAGACCATTGAATAGGGGAAAGAGCAGTCTCTGCAACAAACAGTGCTGGGAAATCTATGTCCATATGCAAAAGAATGAAGTTGAATCCTTAACTTACACCATATACAAAAATTAACTCAAAATGGATCAAAGACCTAAATGTGTGGGTGAAAACCATAAAACTCTTAGAAGAAAATATAGGCGAAAATCTTCATGACCTTGTATTTGGCAATGTTTTTTTAAATACAAAAATAGCACAGGCAACAAAATAAAAATAAATAAAAGGGACTTAGTTAAAATTAAAAGCTTTTGTGCAACAAAGGACACTATCAAGAAAGTGAAAGGCAACCCACAGAATGGGAGAAAATATTAGTAAATCATATATCTGATAAGGGTTGAATATTCAAAATATAAAAACAACTACAACTCTCTCTCTCTTCCTTTTTCCACCATTGTGGTGTGTATTCGACTTCGCTTCTTCGCCATGTCTTCTCACAAGACTTTCAGTATTAAGCAATTCCTTACCAAGAAACAAAAGCAAAATCATCCCATTCCCCAGTGGATTTGGATGAAAACTGATTATAAAATCAGGTACAACTTTAAAAGGAGACATTGGAGAAGATTCAAGCTGGATCCATAAGGAATTGCACACGAGATGGCACACATATTTATGCAGTATCAGGGTCATAACCATCTTACTATATCAAGCTAAAAATGTCACCACTGTCTGGACAATTGGGCATGTTTTATTGGGAATATATTTTTTCTGTTTGTTTATTTGCTGTGGGCTAGTAGACTGGGTTCAGTAATAAATATGTAAGACCTTTTGTTTAAAAAAAAGAATAACTCAACAACAAAAATGTCAAACAACTCAATTAAAAACAGGCAAAATATTTGAATAGGTATTTCTACAAAGAAGATATATAAGTGTCCAGCAGACACATGAAAAGATGCTCAATATCATTAGTCATAGGGGAAATGCAAATTAAAACCACAGTGAAATATCATTTCACACGTGGTGGGATGGCTATAATTTTCTAAATGAAAATATGTGTTAGGAGGATATGGAGAAATCAGAACCCTTGTACATTGCTGATGGGAATGTACAATGATGCCCCTGCTTTGGAAAACAATTTGGTGGTTCCTCAAAAAGTGAAAAATAGAACTATCCTGCCATGTGACCCAGCAATTCCATTCCTAGGTGTATACAGAATAATTTAAGACAGGGGCTCAAACAGATATGTATACACCAATATTTATAGCAGCATTACTCACAATAACCAAAAGATAGAAACAACCCAAATGTCCATTAGTAGATGAATGGATAAGCAATGTGTTATATATACATGTATATACCACATATATATACACACAACATATGTATGTATGATGGAATATTATTCAGTCATAAAGGAAATAAAGTTTTGACACATGCTACAACATGGATGAACCTTGAAAAAATTATGCTAAGTGAAATAAACCAGACACAAAAAGAGAAATATTGTATAATCTCACTGAAATATCTAGAACAGTCAGATTTATACAGACAGAAAGTAGATTAGAGGTTAGCAGGAACTGGGGGAATGAGAGATAGGAAGTAATTGCTTAATGGGTGCAGAGTTTCTGTTAGTGGTTATGAAAAATTATGGAAGTAGAGGTGATGATTGTACAACATTGTGAATGTACCTATTGCTACTGAATTGCACACTAACAATGGTTAAAATGGCAAATTTTATGTTATATATATTTTACCGAAATAAAAAGGAAAACCAGTTGTCTATTACATATTCAAGCCCATTTCTGCATGCTCTATTCTGTTCCACTGATCGATTTGTCTGTCTTGATGCCAGCACCATACTGTCACTTACTGTAGCCTTATGATAAGTCTTGAAATGAGGTAGTCTTGATCCTCTAACTTTGTTCTTTCTTTCTTCTTCTTCTTGTGATTTTTTTTTTTTTTGGTTTTTTTTGGTTTTTTTTTTTTTTTTTTTGAGAGAGTCTTGCTCTGTCACCCAGGCTGGAGTGCATTAATGTGATCACAACTCACTGCAACCTGGAAGTCCTGGGCTCAAATGATCCTCCCTGCTCATCCTCCCAAGTAGTTAGGACTACAGATATATGCCACCACACCTGTGAGTTTTTTTTTGTTGGTTTTTTTTTTGGTAGAGACAGGGTTTTACTATGTGGCCCAGGCTGGCCTCAAACTCGTGGCCTCAAGTTATTTTCCTGCCTTGGCTTCCCAAGGCTCTGGGATTACAGCTGTGATCCACTGCACCTGGCCAGCCTGTTCTTCTTTTTCAGAGTTGCTTTGACTGTTCTAACTCATTTGCATTTCCAAGTGAATTTTATTATCAGATAAACGATTTCTAAAAGGAGTCTGATGAGTTGTTGTTGTGTTTGTTTGTTTGTTTGTTTGTTTGTTTAGACAGAGTTTCGTTCTTGTCGCCCAGGCTGGAGTGCAATGGCACGATCTCAGCTCACCTCAATCTCCACCCCCTGGGTTCAAGCGATTCTCCTGCCTCAGTTTCCTGAGTAGCTGGGATTACAGGCACGCGCTCCCACGCCAGGCTAATTTTGTATTTTTAGTAGAGACGGGGTTTCTCCATGTTGAGCAGGCTGGTCTGGAATTCCTGACTTCAGGTGATCCGCCTGCCTCGGCCTCCCAAAGTGCTGGGATTACAGGCTTGAGCCACCATGCCTGGAATTTCCTGATGAGATTTTTAAAAAACTTTTATATTTTTAGAACTTTTTATTGACCAGGTGTAGTGGCTCAAGCCTGTAATCCCAGCACTTTGAGGGGCTGAGGTGGGTGAATCACTTAAGTCCAGGAGTTTGAGACCAGCCTGGCCAACGTAGTAAAATCCTGTCTCTACAAAAAATACAAAATTAGCCAGGCATGCTGATGCGTGCCTGTAGTCCCAGCTACTAGGGAGGTTGAGGTAGGAGAATCTCTTGAACCTGCAGGTTGAGGCTGCAGTGAGCGGTGATTGCACCACTGCCTCCAGCCTGGGTGACAGGGCGAGACCTAGTCTCAAAACAAACAAAAAAACACTTTTTGTTTGATTGAACGTATATTCAATGTATATTGATATTTAATGTATATTCAATGTATATTGATGTATAATATACATACGGAAGTATGCCTATTTCTTACAAATATAGCTTACTGAATTTCCACAAACTCAACACACCCATGTAATCAGCCACCCTGATCAGAAATCATAACATTCCCAACACCCAGAAAACCCCTGTGCCTGCTTCCATACACCATCTACCCTAAAGGCAACCACTGTCCTGCTTTCTAATACTATAAGTTGTAAATTTTTGTTTTAAAATAATTACAGAGAGAAGGTGCTTTGAGCACAAACTCCCCTTCTCCATTCCCTGATCAACAAATAAAGTTTCTACTCTGGTTTACAAAAAGAAAAAAAAAGAATAAAATAAAATAGCTGTAGATTCATAGGAAATTGCCAAAAGTAGTGTAGAAAAGTTCCATCTACCCTTGACTCATTTATTTCCCCAGTGATAACTTCTTATATAACTATAATACAATATCAAAACCAATAAATTGACATTGGTACCATCCACAGACATCATGACATTACTCAGATTTCATTAGTCTTACATACGCTCATTTGTGTGTGTGTTCACAATTTTATGACATGTGAAGATTTGTGAAGCCACCACTACAATCAAGAAACAGGTTGAAGGGCAGGGTGTGATGGTTCATGTCTGTAATTCTAGCAATTTGAGAGGCCAAAGCCGGAGGATTACTTGAGCTCAGGAGTTTAAGACCAGCCTGAGCAACACAGGAGACCTCCTATCTATTAAAAAGAAGGAGAAGGAGAAGGAGAAGAAGAAGAAAGGAAGGAAAGGAAAGAAAAAAAAAGAGGAAAGATAAGGAGAGGAGAGGGGAAGGGAGGGGAGGGGAGGGGAAGGGAGGGGAAACTGGTCCAGCACCAAAAAGATGGCACAAGGCATCTTTTCCCATTCTTTATCCATTCATCTGTTGATGGACACTTAAGTTGCTTCCAAGTCTTGGCTATTGTGAACAGTGCTGCAACACACAAGGGAGTGCAGATATCTCTTTGATATACTGATTTCCTTTCTTTTGGGTATATACCCAGTAGTGGGATTGCTGGATCATGTGGTAGCTCTATTTTTAGTTTTTTGAGGAATCCCCAAACTGTTCTCCATAGTGGTTGTACTAATTTACATTCCCACCAACAGTGTACAAATGTTTTCTTTTCTCCACATCCTCACCAGCACTTGTTATTGCCTGACTTTTGAATAAAAGCCATTTTAACTGGGGTGAGATGATATCTTATTGTAGGTTTTTTTTGGGGGGGGGACATCAAGGTGTCTTAATCTGATCACTGTAGTTTTGATTTGCATTTATGTGATCAATGATGTTGAGCACCTTTTTATATGTCTGTTTGCCATTTGTATGTCTTCTTTTGAGAAATGTCTATTCAAATCTTTTGCCCATTAAAAAATCAGATTATTAGATTTTTTCCTATACAGTTGTTTGAGCTCCTTATATAGTCTGGTTAGTAATCCCTTGTCAGATGGAAAGTTTGCAAATATTTTTCTCTCATTCTGTGGATTGTCTCTTCACTTTGTTGATTGTTTCCTTTGCTGTGCAGAAGCTTTTTAACTTGATGTGATCCCATTTGTCCATTTTTGTTTTGGTTGCCTGAGCTTGTGGGGTATTACTCAAGAAATTTTTGCCCAGACCAGTGTCCTGGAAAGTTTCCCCAATGTTTTCTTGCAGTGGTTTCATAATTTGAGGTCTTAGATTTAATTCCTTAATTCATTTTGATTTGACTTTTGCATATGAGCAAGAGATAGTGGTTTGGTTTCATTCTTCTGCATACGGACATCAAGTTTTCCCAGCACTATTTGCTGAAGAGACTGTCTTTTCCCCAGTGTACGTTGTTCACATCCTTGCCCAAAATGAGTTCACTGTTGGTGTGTGGATTTGTTTCTGGGTTCTCTAGTTTGTTCCATTGGTCTGTGTGTCTGGTTTTATGCTAGTAGCATGCTGTTTTGGTTACTATAGCTCTGTAGCATAATTTGGAGTCAAATAATATGATTCCTCCCTTTTTGTTCTTTTTGCTCAGTATAGCTTTGGCTATTCTGGGTCTTTTGTTGTTTCATATAAATTTTAGGATAGTTTTTTTTGTCTTTTGACATTCCACATTTGTGAAGAATGTCATTGGTATTTTGATAAGAATTGCATTGAATCTGTAGATTATTTTGGGTAGCATGGACATTTTAACAATATTGATTCTTCCAATCTGTGAACATGAAATATATTTCCTTGGGGTGTGTGTGTGTTCTCTTCGATTTCTTTCATCAATATTTTATAGTTTTCATTGTAGAGATCTTTTACTTCTTTGGTTAATTCCTCGGTAATTAATTTTATTTGTGGCTGTTGTAAATAAGATTACTTTTTTATTTCTCTTTCAGATTATTCACTGTTGGCATATAAAAATGTTACTGGTTTTTGTATGTTGATTTTGTATCCTGCAAGTTTACTGGATTTTTAAAAATCAATTCTAATAGTTTTTGGTGGAGTCTTTAGGTTTTTCCAAATATAAAATTATAACATCTGCAAACAAGGATAATTTGACCTTTTCCTTTCCAATTTGGATTCCCTTTATTTCTTTCTCTTGTCTGATTACTCTAGCTAAGACTTCCAGCAGTATGTTGAATAACAGTTGTGAAAATGGGCATTCTTATCACGTTCCAGATCGAAAAGCAAAGGCTGTCAGTTTTTCTCCATTCAGTATAATATTAGCTGTGTGTCTGTCATATGTGGCTTTTATTATATTGATGTACATTCTTCTATACCCAGTTTTTTAAGGATTTTTTTTTTGTCATGAAGGGACATTGAACTTTATCAAATGGTATTTCAGCATCAATTGAAATGATCATATGGTTTGTCCTTCGTTCTGTTAATATGATGTATAACATATATTGATTTGCATATCTGAACCGTCCTTGCATCCCTGAGATAAATCTCACTTGATCATGATGAACAATCTTTTCTTTTCTTTTCCTTTTTTTTTTTTTTGAGACAGAGTTTCACGCTTGTTGCCCAAGCTAGAGTGCAATGGTGTGATTTCGGCTCACTGCAACCTTTGCCTCCCAGGTTCAAGCCATTCTCCTGCCTCAACCTCCCGAGTAGCTAGGATTACAGGCACGTGCCACCACGCCTGGCTAATTTTTTGTATTTTTAGTAGAAACGGGGGTTCACCATGTTAGCCAGGCTGGTCTCGAACTCCTGATCTCAGGTGATCCGCCCACCTCGGCCTCCCAAAATGCTGGGATTACAGGTGTGAGCCACCACACCCAGCTGATGAACAATCTTTTTAATGTATTGTTGAATTTGGTTTACTAGCATTTTCTTGAGGATTTTTGCATCAATATTCCTCAGAGATATTGGCCTGTAGTTTTCTTTTTTTGATGTTTCTTTGTCTAGTTTTGGTACAGGGGTAATACTGGCCTTATAGAATGAGTTTGGAAGTATTCTCTCCTCCTCTACTTTTCAGAACAGTTTGAATAGGATTGGTAGTAGTTCTTTAAATGTTTGGTAGAATTCAGCAATGAAGCCATCGGGTCTTGGACTTTTCTTTATTGAGAGACTTTTTATTGTGACTTCTACCGTGTTACTTGTTATTTTTCTGTTTAGGTTTTGGTTTTTCTTCATGGTTCAATCTTGGTAGGTTGTATATGCCTAAAAATTTATCCATTTCTTCTAGATTTTCCAATTTATTGACATATAGTTGTTCATAGTAGCCACTAATAATCCTTTGAATTCCTGTGGTATCAGTTATGTCTCCTTTTTCTTCTCTGATTTTATTTATTTGGGTCTTCTCTTTTTTTTTCTTATTCAGTCTAGCTAAATGTTTAGCAATTTTGTTAATCTTTTCAAAAGAACTTTTTTTTGTTTCATTGACCTTTTGTGTTGTTTTCCTCATGTCAAATTCATTTATTTCTGCTCTGATCCATATTTTTGCTTTCTTCTCCTAATTTTGGGTTTGATTTGCTCTTGCTTTTCTAATTCTTTTTTTTTTTTTTTTGAGACGGAGTCTCACTGTGTCTCCCAGGCTGGAGTGCAGTGGCGCGATCTCGGCTCACTGCAAGCTCCGCCCCCCGGGTTCACGCCATTCTCCCGCCTCAGCCTCCCAAGTAGCTGGGACTACAGGCGCCCGCTACCGCGCCCGGCTAGTTTTTTGTATTTTTAGTAGAGACGGGGTTTCACCATGTTAGCCAGGATAGTCTCGATCTCCTGACCTTGTGATCCACCCGCCTCGGCCTCCCAAAGTGCTGGGATTACAGGCTTGAGCCACCGCGCCCGGCCTTCTAATTCTTTAAGATGCATGATTAGGTTATTTGTTTGAAGTTTTTCTTCCTTTCTGATGTAGGCACTTATACATTTCCCTCTTAATACTGCTTTCACTATATCCCATAGAGTTTGGTATGTTGTGTTTCCATTATCACTTGTTTCAAGACATTTTTCAGTGTCCTTCCTAATATCTTCATTGGCCCACTGTTCATTCAGAAGCATACTGTTTAATTTCCATGTGTTTGTATACTTTCCAAAATTCCTCTTGTTAGTGATTTGTAGTTTTATTCCATTGTGGTCAGAGAAGATGCCTGAATGTTTTTTGAATGTTTTCAGATTTGTTTGGTGACATAACATATCGTCTATCCTTAAGAATCATCCATGTGTTAAAAAGAAGAATGTGTATTCTACAGCTGTTGGATAAAATGTTTTGTAAATGTTTATTAGGTTCACTTGCTCAGTATTGCAGATTAAGTCCGATGTTTGTTGATTTTCTGCCTGGGAGATCTGTCCAATGCTAAAAATGGAGTGTTGAAATCTCCAGCTATTACCGTATTGGAGTCCATCTCTCTCTTTAGCTCTAATAATATTTGCTTTATATATCTGGGTACTCCAGCATTGGTTACATTTATACTTACAATTGTTATACTCTCATGCTGAATTGACCTCTTTATCATTACAGAATGAGCTTCTTTGTCTCTTCTTACAGTTTTTGTCTTGAAATCTATAAGTATAGCTATCTTGCTCTTTTTTGGTTTCCATTGTCATGGCATATCTTTTTACATCTCTTTATTTTCAATCTATGGGTATCTTTCTAAGTGAAGCATGTTTCTTTTTTTTTTTTCTATTTTTAGTAGAGACGGGGTTTCACCATGCTGGCCAGGCTGGTCTCAAACTCCTAACCTCAAGTGATCCTCCCACCTCAGCTTCCCAAAGTGTTGGGATTACAGGCGTGAGCCACTGCGCCTGCCCTGAAGCGTATTTCTTGTAGGTGACAGATCAATGCGTCTTGTTTTTTCATCCATTCAGCCACTTTTGATTGGAGAGTTTAGTCCATTTACACTCAATGTTATTATTGATAAATAGCAACTTACTCCTGCTATTGTATTTGTTTTCTGGTTGTTTTGCAGTCTTCTCTTCCTTTATTCCTTTCTTCCTCTCTTCCTTTTAGTGAAGTGATTTTCTCTGGTGGTATGCTTTAATTTCTTGCTTTTATTTGTTGTGTATTTGTTTTGTTTTGTTTTTTGAGGCAGTCTCACTATGTTGCCTGGGCTGGAATGCAGTGGTGTGATCTCAGCTCACAGCAACCTCCATCCCCTGGGTTCCAATAATTCTTGTGTCTCAGCCTCCCAAGTAGCTGGAACTATAGGTGTGCACTACCAGACCCAGCTAACTTTTGTATTTTTAGTAAAGATGGGATTTTGCCATGCTAGCCAGGCTGGTCTTGAACTCTTGGCCTCAAGCAATCCACCCACCTCGATCTCCCAAAGTGCTGAGATTACAGGCATAAGCCACCGTGCCTGGCCTTGTTGTATGGTTTTTGTTTTTGTTTTTCCTGAGACGGAGTTTTGCTCTTGTTGCCCAGGCTGGAGTACAATGGTGCCTTCTGGGCTCACTGCAACCTCTGCCTCCCAGGTTCAAGGGATACTCCTGCCTCAGCCTCTGGAGTAGCTGGGATTACAGGCATGTGCCACCATGTCTGGCTAATTTTTGTATTTTTGGTAGCGATGGAGTTTCACTATGTTGGCTAGGCTAGTCTCAAACTCCTGACCTCAAGTGATCTGCCTGCCTTGGCCTCCCAAAATGCTGGGATTACAGGTGTGAGCCACTGTGCCCAGCCCCTTGTTGTGTGTTTTTTTTGATTTGAGGTTATCGCGAGGCTTGCAAATACTATCTTAGAACCCGTTATTTTAAACTGATGACAACACTAATTGCATATACAAACAAACAAACTAAAAGAAATCTAATAAAGGCTGGCTCATGTCTGTAATCCCAGCACTTTGGGAGACTGAGGCAGGCAGATCACCTGAGGTTGGGAGTTTGAGACCAGCCTGACCAACATCTCTACTAAAAATACAAAAACTAACTGGGCGTGGTGGTGCACGCCTGTCATCCCAGCTACTTGGGAGGCTAAGGCACGAGAATCACTTGAACCCAGGTGGCAGAGGTTGCAGTGAGCCAAGATCATGCCACTGCACTCCAGTCTGGGTGACAGAGTGAGACTCTGTCTCAAAAAAAAAAAAAAAAAAAAGAAAAAAAAAAGAAGGAGAAGGAGAAGGAGAGCTCTACACTTTAACTTCATTCCTCTGCTTTTAAACGTTTTGTTATTTCTCTTTATGTTTTATTGTACTGTCTATGTCTTGAAAAGTTGTTGTTGTTTTTTATTAGTTCGTCATTTAGTCTTTCTACTTAAGACAAGAGTAGAAATTACCACCATTACAGTGTTACACTATTCTGTGGTTTTCTGGGTACTTACTATTACCGGTGAGTTTTGTACTTTCTGATGATTTCTTCTTGCTCATTAGCATCCTTTTCTTTCAGATCGAAGAACTCCCTTTAGCATTTCTTGTAGGACAGGTCTGGTGTTAATGAAATCCCTCAGCTTTTGTTTGTCTGGGAAGGCCTTTATTTCTCCTTCATGTTTGAAGGATATTTCACTGAATATATTATTCTAAGGTAAAAATTTTTTTCTTTCAGCATTTTAAATATGCCATCCCACTCTCTCAAGGCTTGTAAGTCTCCACTGAAAAGTCTGCTGCCAGACATATTGGTGCTCTATTGTATGTTATTTGTTTCTTTTCTCCTAGTACTTTTAGAATCCTTTTTTTTTTTTTAAATCCTTGACCTTTAGGAGTTTGATTATTAAATGCCCTGAGGTACTCTTCTTTGGGTTAAATCTGTTTCGTGTTCTATAACTTTCTTGTATTTGAATGTTGATATCTTTCTCTAGGTTTAGGAACTTCTCTGATATAATCCCTTTGAATAAACTTTCCACCCCTAGCTCTTTCTCTACCTCCTTTTTAAGGCCAATAACTCAGATTTGCCCTTTTGAGACTATTTTCTAGACCTTGTAGGTGCGTTTTATTGTTTTTTATTCTTTTTTCTTTTGTCTCCTCTGGTTCTGTATTTTCTTTTGAGACAGCATCTCACTCCTGTCACCCAGGCTAGGGTGCAGCAGTGTGATCATGCCTCACTGCAGCCTCAACTTCCCAGACTCACATAATTCCTTCTTCTGTAACTCTGTATTTTCAAATAGCCTGTCTTCAAACTCACTAATTCTTTCTTCTGCTTGATCAATTCTACTTTTAAGAGACTACTTTTAAGAGACTTTCTTCAGCATGTTAATTGCATTTTCTTTTTATTTATTTATTTTTTCTTGAGACAGAGTCTCGCTCTGTAACCCAGGCTGTAGTGCAGTGGTGCAATCTTGGCTTACTGCAACCTCCACCTCCCAGGTTCAAGCAATTCTCCTGTCTCAGCCTCCTGAGTAGCTAGGACTACAGGTGTGTGCCACCATGCCTGGCTACTTTTTTGTATTTTTAGTAGAGATGGGGTTTCACTGTGTTAGCCAGGATGGTCTCGATCTCCTGACCTCGTGATCCGCCCACCTCAGCCTCCCAAAGTGCTGGCATTACAGATGTGAGCCAAGCATCCCGCCTGCAATTTTCAACTCTAGAATTTCTGCTTGATTCTTTTTAATTATTTCAATCTCTTTGTTAAATGTATCTGATAGAATTCTGAATTTCCTCTCCGTATTATCTTGAGTTTTTTTGAGTTCCTTAAAACAGCTATTTTGAATTCTCTGCCTCAAAAGCCATATATCCCTGTTTCTCCGGTATTGATCCCTGGTGCCTTATTTAGTTCATTTGATGAGGTCATGTTTCCCTGGATGGTGTCGATGCTTGTAGATGTTCATCAGTGTCTGGGAACTGGCGAGTTAGTTATTTATTGTAGTCTTCACGTTCTGGGCTTGTTTGTGCCTGTCCTTCTTGGGAACGCTTTCTAGGTATTCAAACAGACCTGGGCCCCAAGCCCTATAATAATGTGATTTTTGCAGACTCATAGAAGTACCACGTTGGTGGTCTTGGATATGATCTGGAAGAATTCTATGGATCACCAAGCAGAGACTCTTATTCTTTTCCCTTACTTTCTCCCCCACCCCAAAATAGAATCTCTCTCTCTCTCTGTGCTCAGCCACATGGAGCTGTGGGTGTGGTGATGCAGGCACCCATGGGGTAACCACCACTGGGACTGTGCTGGGTCAGGCATGAAGCCAGCACAGCACTAGTTCTTGGCCAAGGCCCTTCTCTTCAGGGCAGCGAGTTCCCCGGGACCTGGAGGTGTCCAGAAATGCTGTCTGGGAGCCAGGAATTGAAGTTAAAAATCTTAGCAGTTTACCTGATGTTCTATTGCAGCTAAGCTGGCACTCACACCACAACATAAAGTTCTTCCCACTCTTCCCTCCCATTTCCACAGGCAGAGGAGCCCCTCCATGTGGCCACCACTGCCATCACTGGTCCACGGTGGTTCTGCCAGGCCACTGCTGATGTTCACTTGAAACCCAGAGGCTTCTCCGTCAGCTTGTGGTGAATTCTGCTAGGCCTAAAACTCATCCTTCAGGGCAGGGGGCTCCACTCTGGCCCATGGCAGGTTCAGAAATGCTGTCCAAGAGCCTAGGCCTGGATTCAGGGACCCCAGGAACCTGCTTGTTGCATCACCCTTCTGTACCTGACCCCATTCTTAACATCTGTCAGTCACTAATCTGTTCTCCAGTTCTATAATTTTATCATTTCAAGAATGCTGTATAAGTGGAATCACACAATATGTAACCTTTGAGATTGGTCTTTTTTTTTTTTTTTTTTTGATTTTTTTGAGGCAGGGTCACATTCAGTCACCCAGACCGGGATGCAGTAGTGCAATCTCAGCTCATTACAACCTCTGTTCCCCAGGCTTGAGCAATCCTTCCACCTTACCTTCCCAAGTAGCTGAGACCACAGATGCATGTCACCACATCCAGCTAAGTTTTGGATTTTTGGTAGAGATGGGGTTTCACCATGTTGCCCAAGCTTGTCTTGAACTCCTGAGCTCAAGCAGTCTGCCCACCTTGGCCTCCCAAAGTGCTGGGATTACAGGCGTGAGCCACCACACCCAGTAAATGTTTTAATGGTTGCTGTAGAGATTACATTATACATGCATAAAATAACTTAGTCTAGTGGTGTCAATATAATTCAATATGAAACATAATTAGATAACTCACTAAGAATGGATAAGGACTAGGAGAAGGATAGTCAATATTTACCCATGTTTTTACTCTTTCTGTTGTTCTTTTTTCACTAATTGTGTTCCATGTGTCTTTCGTTTATCATTTCCTTTCTGTTTGAAGAACTTCCGTTAGCCATTCTTTTAGGGTACATCTGCTCTTGACACATTTTCTTAGTTTTCCTTCATCTGGGAATGTCTTGAGTTCCCCTTATTCCTAAAGAATATTTTTGCTGAGTATAGAATTCTGGATTAACAGTTCTTTTCTTTCAGCACTTGAATAATGTTGTGCAATTTTCTTTGGGCATTGATTATTTCTGTTTGTTTATTTGTGTGTGTGTGTGTTTAAAGAGACAGAGTCTTGCTCTGTCACCCAGGCTAGAAGGGTATGACACAATCATGGTTCATTGTAAGCTCAAATTCCTTGGTTTAAGCATTGATGGTTTCTAAGGAGAAATACACTGTCATTTGAATCTTTGTTTCTCTATAAGTAACTGTATTAGTCTGTTTTGATGCTGCTATAAAGAACTGGGAAATTTATAAAGAAAAGAGGTTTAATTGACTCACAGTTCTGCACAGCTAGGGAGGCCTCAGGAAACTTACAATCGTGGCGGAAAATGAAGGAGAAGCAAGGCACACCTTACATGGCAACAGGAGAGGGAGAGGGATGGGGGGAACTGCCAAACACTTTTAAACCATCATGTCTCATGAGAACTCACTCACTATCATGAGAACAGTATGGGGGAAACTGCCCCCACCATCCAATCACCTCCCACCAGGTTCCTCCCTCAACACATTGGAATTACAATTCAAGATGAGATTTGCGTGGGGACACAGAGCCAAACCATATCAGTAATATATCACTCCTCTCTAGCTATCAAGACTTTGTCTTTATTTTTTTCTGAAAATTATTAGTGTTAATTATGATATGTCTTGGCATGGATTTATTTGGGTTTATTCTTCTTGAAGCTTACTCAGCTTTTTGAATTTATGGGCTTATTTCTTTCACCAGATTTGGAAAGGTTTCAGCCATTATTTCTTCTAATATGTTTTCAGCCCTACACTCTTTCTCCTCTTTTTCTGGGACTATAATGACACAAACGTTAGATCTGATTTCTGAAGTCCTAACATTTGTTAGGCCCATTTTCTCTCTGTTTCGATGATGAGATTATTATTTTATCTTCAAGTTCACTGACTTTTTCCTGTGCTTTATTCATTCTGTTATTGATTCTATCCAATGAAGTTTAAACATTTTTTTTGTTGTTGTTATATTATTCAGGTCTGAAGTTTCTATTTGGTTCTCCTTTTTTTAAAAGAACTGAGTCACACTCTGTTGCCCAGGCTGGAGTACACTGGCGCAATTTTGGCTCACCGCAACCTCCACCTCCTGGGTTCAAATGATTCTTCTGCCTCGGCCTCCCAAGTAACTGAGATTACAGGCATGCACCACCATGCCTGGCTAACTGTTGTATTTTTAGTAGAGATGGGGTTTCACCATGTAGGCCAGGCTGGTCTCAGACTCCTGACCTCAAATGATCCACCTGCCTTGGTCTCCCAAAATGCTGGGATTACAGGCTTGAGCCACTGTGCTCAGCCTTAGTTTTTCTTTGTATCTTCTATTTCTTTGCTGAGACTTTCTACTTTAAAAAGTTTTTATAAGTGTTTTTGTAATTGTTTTTTTTTTTTTTTTTTTTTTTTTTTTTTTTTTTTTTGAGACGGAGTCTCGCTCTGTCGCCCAGGCTGGAGTGCAGTGGCCAGATCTCAGCTCACTGCAAGCTCTGCCTCCCGGGTTCACGCCATTCTCCTGCCTCAGCCTCCCGAGTAGCTGGGACTACAGGCGCCCGCCACCTCGCCCGGCTAGTTTTTTGTATTTTTTAGTAGAGACGGGGTTTCACCGTGTTAGCCAGGATGGTCTCGATCTC
Organism: Theropithecus gelada; assembly: GCF_003255815.1. Taxonomy (NCBI): domain Eukaryota; kingdom Metazoa; phylum Chordata; class Mammalia; order Primates; family Cercopithecidae; genus Theropithecus; species Theropithecus gelada. The sequence goes on along the minus strand of NC_037675.1, from coordinate 24,492,424 downwards.
CTGACCTCGTGATCCGCCCGTCTCGGCCTCCCAAAGTGCTGGGATTACAGGCTTGAGCCACCGCGCCCGGCCAGTTTTTGTAATTGTTTATTGAAGTTTTTTTTAAAAAAGATACAGAGTCTTACTATGTTGCCTATGGATTACATTATAGCACACTACAACCTTGAACTCCTGGGCTCAAGTGATCCTCCTGTGCTAGCCTCTCAAGTAGCTAGGACTACAGGTACACCCAATTCATTGAAGCACTTTTTATGGTGGCTCCTTTAAAATCCTTGTTAGATAATGCTAACATCTATGTGACACTGAAATGTTAGTGCCTGTTGACTATTGGGGTTTTTTCCATTTAAATTGAGATTTTCCTGGTTCTTGTATGATGAGTGCTTTTTGATTATATACTGGACATTTTGAGTATTATTTTATGAGACTGAATCATTTTTTCTCTCTCTACCTCTCTTCCTCACTCCTTCTCTCTCTTTCTTTCTTCATTCAGCATGCAGTCACCCTGTTTAGGTATAGCACACAGTTCCTAAAAGTGGTAAATGTTCAGCTCCCCACTGGATCCCACTGACACCTTTCCAGGGAAAGCTGAGCACTGACTCCCACCACCTTCTTGCTGCCAAGTCGGGGTGGAAGTTTAGCTCTCTGCAGTGATACGCTGATACCCAGAGGGGCAGGAGAATGTGGATTAATTGTCTCAATACTTCTTTCCACCTCATGGCTCCTGGTGAAATTTTTATTGGAAATGCATTGAATATATAGATCAAATTGGGAAAAATTGACTTCTTAACAATATTGAGTCTTTCATCTCATGAACAAAGTATATCTCTTTTTTTTTTAGGTCTTCTTTAATTTCTCTCTGTAATGTTTTATAATTTTTTTTTTTTTTTTTGAGATGGAGTCTCGCTCTGTCGCCCAGGCTGGAGTGCAGTGGCGCAATCTCGGCTCACTGCAAGCTCCGCTTCCCGGGTTCACGTCATTCTCCTGCCTCAGCCTCCCGAGTAGCTGGGACTACAGGCGCCCGCCACCACGCCAGGCTAATTTTTTGTATTTTTTAGTAGAGACGGGGTTTCACCGTATTAGCCAGGATGGTCTCAATCTCCTGACCTCGTGATCCACCCACCTCGGCCTCCCAAAATGCTGGGATTACAGGCATGAGCCACCGCGCCCGGCCTGGTTTATAATTTTTAGTGTCCAGGTCTTTCACATGTTTTATCAGATTTATCCCTAAGAATTTCATATTTGCTGATACTATCATAAATGATAATGTCTGAAATCTAATGTTAGGCTGGCAAAAAAGAAATTATTTCAAAAAATTGTAAAAAGAAATTAAATAATTTTAGAAAAATAAATAAAACCTAAAAAGTGGTATTGTCTTTTAGAATTTAAATTTCTGGGTGGGCATGGTGGCTCACACCTATAATCCCAGCACTTTGGGAGGCTGAGGTTGGAGGAGACCACCCTGGGCAACACAGCAAGACTCCAACTCTATTAAATTAAAAAATAAAATTTAAAAATAAAAAATAAAATTTAAATTTCTGATTGCTTATTGTATAGAAATACAATTGATTTTTCTGGTATTGATCTTGTATTCTACAAACTTGTCAAACCCCATTATTATAGGGCTCTTTCACAGATTTCATTTGATTTTCCAGATAGATAATCATGCCATCTGTGAGTAAAAACACTTTTAAGTTTTACTTCTTAAGCAGTAGAGCTCAAAAAAAGAAAAAACAGTTTTATTTCTTCCTTCCCAGTTTGTATACCTTTATTTTTTGTTGCCTAACTGCAGTGGCCATAGCCATCAGCATAATGTTGAAGAGAAGTGGTGAAGGCAGACATCCTTGTCTTAGTCTTGATCATAGGGAAAAAGCATTCAGTATTTCACCATTATGTAAAAGGCTGGCTACAGTTTTCTTCTAAGTGCCCTTTCAAGGATGTTCCCTTCTATTTCTAATTTGTTGAGATTGTTTAAAAGTCAGGATTGGTTATTGGATTGTGTTAAATGCTTTTGCTGTATCTGTTAACATAATTTTTCTTTTTTGGTCGGGCACGGTGGCTCATGCCTGTAATCCCAGCACTTTGGGAGGCTGAAGCGGGCAGATAACTTGAGGTCAAGACTTCAAGACCAGCCTGGCCAACATGGCAAAACCCTGTCTCTACTAAAAAAAATACAAAAAAATTAGCCAGGCATGATGGCGTGTGCCTGTAGCTACTTGGGAGGCTGAGGCAGGAAAAATGCTTGAACTCTGGAGGCAGAGGTTTCAGTGATCCAAGATTGCATCACTGCACTCCAGCCTGGGTGACAGTGGGAGACTCTGTCTCAATAATAATAATAATAATTATTATTATTATTATTATTATTATTTTTGTTTTTTAAGTGTGTCTCTATGGTGAATTACATTGTTTTTGAATGTTAAACCAATTATGTGTTCCTGGGATAAATTTGTTCATGGCGTATTATCTTTCTTATGCATTGTTTGATTTTATTTGCTGCATTTATGTTCATGAGAGGAACTGGTCTTTAGTTTTCTGGTATGATCTTTGTATGATTTTGGTATCTGAATAATGCTGACCTCTAAGAATCATTGGGGAACTATTCCTCTCTCTTTAATTTTTGGGGAGTATTTGTGTAGAACTGGCATTATTTCTTTCTTAAATGTTTGGTAGAACTTACCAGTGAAACCATCTAAGCCTGGAGTTTTCCTTGTGGGAAGATTTTTAGCTACAAATTCAATTATTTTAATAGATGCAGAGACATTTAGGTTGTCTATTCATCTTGCCTGTGTTTATGTCTTTCAAGTTTATGTCTTTCAAGGAGCTTGTTCATTTTCATCTAAGTTGTTCAATTCGTTGCTTGTTTTTTTCTTTTTTGAGACAGAGTCTTGCTTTGTTGCCCAGGCTGGAGGGCAGTGGCGTGATCTTGGCTCACAGCAACTTTCGCCTCCCAGGTTCAAGCAATTCTCCTGCCTCAGCCTCCCGAGTAGCTGGGATTACAGGCACACGCCACCACACCCAGCTAATTTTTTTATTTTTAGTAGAGACGGGGTTTCACTATGTTGGCAAGACTGGTCTCAAACTGACCTCGTGATCCACCTACCTCGGCCTCCCAAAGTTCTGGGATTATAGGCGTGAGAAACCACGCCCACCCCATCCTACATTTCTATGTAATATTTGTCAAAACTGAGAAGCCAACATTGGCACATTATGATTAACTAAACTCCAGACTTTGTTCAAATCTCATATTTTCCCACTAATATCCTTTCTCTGTTCTATAATCCAATCCTATATATCACATTGCATTTCATTGTCATGTCACATCAGCATTCTCTGGTCAGTGACGGTTTCTCAATCTTTCGTTGTGTTTCATGACCTTGACAGTTTTAAGGAAAATGGGTCAGGTGTTTTGTAGAATGTCCCTCAGTTTGGGCTTTTCTGATGCTTGTATCATGATTCAACTTAGTCATAGGGGTATTTTTTGTTTGTTTGTGTTTTGAGACAGTCTCACTCTGTTGCCCAGGCTGGAGTGCAGTGGTGCAATCTCAAAAAAAAAAAAAAAAAAAAAAAAAAACAGCAACCAGGCCGGGCTCGGTGGCTGACGCCTGTAACCCCAGCACGTTGGGAGGCCGAGGCAGGCGGATCACAAGGTCAGGAGATTGAGACCATCCTGGCTAACATGGTGAAACCCCCTCTCTACTAAAAATACAAAAAATTAGCCAGGCTTAGTGGCGGGTGCCTGTAGTCCCAGCTACTCTGGAGGCTGAGGCAGGAGAATGGCGTGAACCCGGCAGGTGGAGCTTGCAGTGAGTCAAGATCCTGCCACTGCACTCCAGCCTGGGCGACAGAGCGAGACTCCGTCTCAAAAAAAAAAAAAAAAAAAAAAAAAAGGCAACCAGCAGCCCTCTGGGCTGCTCTGTCGATGGAGTAGCCATTCTTTTATTCTTTTACTTTCTTAATAAACTTGCTTTCACTTTGCATTGCAGACTCACCCTGAGTTCTTTCTTGCGTGAGATCCAAGAACCCTTGGTTTCTTGGGGTCTGGGTCTGGACCCCTTTCCTGTAACAATACTATGCTACTTATTTTGTTGCTCAAATTATTCCAGCTTTGGCGATGGAAAAGCACTTTCAGGTTGACTCCTATGTCATATATATGTGTGTGTGTGTATATATACATATATATCTACATATGTATATATCTACATATATATGTATATATAAATATGTATATAATATATATTTTTAGAGATAGGATCTCACTCTATCACCCAGTCTAGAGTGCAGTGTGATCATAGCTCATTGCAGTCTTGAACTCCTGGGCTCAAGTGATTCTCCAGCCTCAATCTTCCAGGTAGCTAGGTCTACAGGCACACACCATCACTCCGGACTAATTTATGTATTTATTTATTTTTGGAGAGACAGGGTCTCAAACTCCCAGCCTCCAGTGGTCTTCTCATCCAGTGTGCTGGAATTACAGGTATGAGTCACCACATCCGGCTGACTCCTAAGTCTTTTGAAATGTGCCAGATTTATCCTGTGCTTTCCTTGCCCCAGCTCTAAAATCAGCCATTTCTCCAAGGAGCCCAGGTTGCCCTTATTGTGAAAGGAAAATAAATCTTGGGGCCCCCAAATCACTAAGTTAAAGGGAAAAGTCAAGCTGGGAACTGCTTAGGGCCAACCTGCCTCCCATTCTATTCAAAGTCACCCCTGTATGCATATCTGATTGCCTCCTTTGGAAAGGCTAACAGAAACTCAAAAGAAGGCAATGTCTCTCATCTGTCTGTGACCTGGAAGCCCCCTCTCCGCTTAGAGTCTGCCTACCTTTGCTTCAAGTTGTCCCACCTTTCCAGACTGAACCAATGTTCTTCTTACATATATTGATTGATGTCTCATGTTTTCCTAAAATGTATAAAACTAAGCTGGACCCCGACCACCTTGGGCACATGTTGTCAGGACTTCCTGAGGCTTTGTCACGGGCGCGTGTTCTCAACCTCGGCAAAATAAACTTTCTAAATTAACTGAGACCTGTCTCAAACTTTCAGGATTCACATTTTGGTAACCACGGGGGGATTCTGAGTGGAGGTGCCCCCCACCTTTGACAAATCTCCTATCGGTGCATGGTACCAGCATGAGCTAACTCTATGTCTCAAACCAATAGGACAATTTGCTGAGGTCTGAAAATACCCTCTACAGAAAATGCCTGATCTCCCCAAATTTGGTGGAGATCTAAAGTTTATTTTGCTGTACAACTCCTCTTTTTGTTTTTTGGAGTTTTACTTGCTTCCAACAGGAAGGCAAGTTTTCCTGCTTCTGTGATTATGAAAGGCAGGTAACTCCTTTATGGAGTTTGAACCGGCTTCCAACAGGGAAGATGAGGGTTTTTTTCCTGCCTCTAGGCTGGTAGAGAGCAGTCTACAGCCCAAGACCAATCACTAGGTAAGAAACTGGTTTGGGATTCTGTCTTGCAAATTCCTTTTAAGTGACTAAAGTTAGCATTTACCAGCCAGCTGGTGTTAATTTCTACTTACACTTAGAACACTCAGAAATTGTATAATTTGGGTGATCATTGTTAGTTTTGCTTAACTCTTGTTGTTGACTGTACTTCTGAAATAGCAGCATTTTATCCTCGCTGAAATATAGTAATAAGAGTTAAAGAAACTTTTTTTTTTAAAGGAGCTCAATGGTTAAAAGTCAGCTTAATTAAAAGGATAACACACTCAAGATGCATGTGTGTATGTGTGCATGTTTGTATTTGAAAGGCCTTCATGTTTTTGTTTTTTTGTTGTTGTTTGTTTTTCTCTCCTAAGACCTTGTCTTTTTTTTTTTTTAACAAAAGTTTTTCTTTTTCTTCTCAGTTATCTGAATCCTGTTTTCACCTGATTTTTTTTTTTTTTTTTTTTTTTTTAACTAAAATAATTTTTTTTAAAGAAGCTATTTTTGGGTTTTTAAGACAGAATGTAGTTTAATTTTATGTTTAATTTGACTCAAAGAAAAATAAAAGTGTCTCCCTCTAGCACCACCAGATTTTTTTCTCTCTGTACCTTATGATGTAAATTTTGCTATTTGATTTTCACCTGAGTTGTTTCCTTAAATGGGCAAATTTAAGGCTATTTAGCTGACAGCTGCCTAGGCTTGTGAAACAGGTTATCAAGAATCTGAAAGTCTAAGATAGGAAAAAAGGGGGGGGTCTTTATAAATCTGTAAAATGTACTTCTGTCAGCATGCCTAATATGTCTTTATAAGTATTTATGTGTTGTGTACAAAATGTTTCACTACTAAAAATATATGAAAGAGCTCTAATTAATTGGCTTAAAGAAAAATACAAGCATGTAAATCAGATACTAAAAAAAAAAGACTAGGCTGGGCGCAGTGGCTCACGCCTGTAATCCCAGCACTTTGGGAGGCCGAAGCAGGTGGATCAAGAGGTCAGGAGTTTGAGACCAGCCTGGTCAACATGGTGAAACCCTGTCTCTACTAAAAATACAAAAATTAGGTGGGCATGGTGGTGCACACCCATAATGTCAGCTACTGGGGAGGCTGAGGCAGGAGAATGGCTTGAACTCAGGAGGCAGAGGCTGAAGTGAGCTGAGATCCTGCCACTGCACTGCAGCCTGACTGACAAGAGCAAGACTCCGACTCAAAAAAAAAAAAAAAAAAAAAAGACTAGTCAAATGCTCTTTCAAGTTTATGTAATAAGTAAAATCTTTAATAAGTAAACTAGCTTTGGGCCGGGCGCGGTGGCTCAAGCCTGTAATCCCAGCACTTTGGGAGGCCCAGACGGGCGGATCACGAGGTCAGGAGATCGTAGACCATCCTGGCTAACACGGTGAAACCCCGTCTCTACTAAAAAAAAATACAAAAAACTAGGCGGGCGCCTGTAGTCCCAGCTACTCCGGAGGCTGAGGCAGCGTAAACCCGGGAGGCGGAGCTTGCAGTGAGCTGAGATCCGGCCACAGCACTCCAACCTGGGCCACAGAGCGAGTCTCTGTCTCAACAAGAACAACAACAACAAAAAATAAGTAAACTAGCTTTAAAATTACTGGTAAAGTACTATTAGAAATGTCTAAAGAATTGCCAGCATACACTTTGTTTGCATTTATTAATCAACCAAATTTCATACTTATCCCTGCCAAATACTGTGAGGTGTCAAAATTTGGCATAGAGATTACAAAACTATAAACCCAGGCCAAAGCAGAATGATCTATGCTTGTGTAATTTTTAATAAATAAGACATTGATATGGGTTTAATAAAAATAGCTGCATTTTGAATCTAATAAGATTGCCATAACTTCTAAACCTGTGGCTTTAGGCAGTCTGGTCCACAGACAGTAAGGAGGTTTGTTTTGGGAAACGATGGTTATTGTCTTTGTTTCAAAGCAAAACTATAAACTCAGTTCCTTCCCAAAATTAGTTCAGCCTATGTCCAGGAATGAACAAGGACAGCTTGGAGGTTAAGAGCAATATGGAGTCAGTTAAGTCAAATCTTTTTTCACTGTCTCAGTTATAATTTTGCAATTATAACTAGTTTCATAGTTTTAAATCATGACTATCACAGTTTTCATAAATAATCTAGGTAAAAAATTAAAATAATTAGGTAAATGTAATGGGATAAATACTTGTAGACAAACTGGTCATAATTTAGAAATAAAGTTAAATTAAATAATAGGTATTTTGTTATTTGGGTATTTTCCAATAAATATATATTGTAGGAAAACATTCTTGCTTTAAAAAAAAAAGATGTCCTTTTCTAAAAAAAAAGGTGAAAAATTTTTGTCTAATTCAAAGCTTATTTAAAGGTTATGTATAAAACAAGGTAAAAGGAACCAGGAAATAAAAACAGATGTAAAATAAAAATAAAGAGATTTTGTGTGTGTGTGTGGTAAGAAAACTTAAAGAGAAATAATTGTATATGAGAAAGAATCTTATATAGTAAATTTTTAGTCCTAAAATAAAATGACTGGTTGTTTAAGAAGGAGGGATGTTCAGGACAAACCAGAAAGTCCAAATATTATTATTAAGTTTTGGTTTGCTTAGGAAAAAAACCGAGATAAAACATTTTTTTAAACTAAGGTATTACATCCATGTATATGTGCTTTTAAAGTCCTTGTTGACCTCTACAAGGAAAAGTACAAAACACTGCTGAGAGAAATCATAGATGACAGAAACAAATGGAAATATACCCCATGCTCATGGATGGGTAGAATCAATATTGTGAAAATGGCCATACTGCCAAAAGCAATCTACAAATTCAACACAATCCCCATCAAAATACTACCATCATTCTTCACAGAGTTAGAAAAAACAATTCTAAACTTCATATGGAATGAAAAAAGTGCCTGCATAGCCAAAGCAAGACTAAACAAAAAGGACAAATCTGGAGGTATCACACTAACTGATTTCAAACTATACTATAAGGTCATAGTCAGCAAAACAGCATGGTACTGGTATAAAAATAGGCACATACACCAATGGAGCAGAATAGAGAATCCAGAAATAAACCCAAATACTTACAGCCAACTGATCTTTGACAAAGCAAACAAAAACATAAAGTGGGAAAAGGACACTTTTTAATAAATGGTGCTGGGATAATTGGCTAGCCACAGGTAGGAGAATGAAACTAGATCCTCATCTCTCACCTTATACAAAAATCAACTCCAGATGGATTAAGGACTTAAACCTAAGACCTGAAACTATACAAACTCTAGAAGATAATATTGGAAAAATGCTTCTAAACATTGGCTTAGGCAAGGATTTCAAGACCAAGAACCCAAAAGCAAATGTAATAAAAACAAAGATAAATAGTTGGGACTTAATTAAACTAAAGAGCTTTTTTGCACGACAAAAGGAACAGTCAGCAGAGTAAACAGACAACCCACAGAATGGGAGAAAATCTTCACAATCTATCCATCTGACAAAGGACTAATATCCAGAATCTACAATGAACTCAAACAAATCGGTAAAAAAAAAAAACAAACAATCCCATCAAAAAGTGGGCTAAGGACATGAATGGACAATTCTCAAAAGAAGATATATAAATGGCCAACAAACATCTGCTCAACATCACTAATGATCTGGGAAATGCACATAAAAACCACAAGGCAATACCACCTTACTCCTGCAAGAATGGCTGTAATCAAAAAATCAAAAAACAGTAAATGTTGGCATGGATACGGTGATCAGGGAACACTTCTACACTGCTGGTGGTAATGTAAACTAGTACAACTGCTAGGGAAAACCGTGTGGAGATTCCTTAAAGAACTAAAAGTAAGGCCAGCCACAGTGGCTCATGCTTGTAATCTCAGCACTTTGGGAGGCTGAGGCAGGCGGATCACATGAGGTCAGGAGTTCAACACCAGCCTGACCAACATGGTGAAACCCCATCTCTACTGAAATTACAAAAATTAGCCAGACATGGTGGCACACACCTGTAATCCCATCTACTTGGGAGGCTGAGGCATGAGAATCGCTTGAACCCGGGAAGGGGAGGTTGCAGTGAGCCAAGATCATGCCATTGCACTCTACCCTGGGTGACAGAGCAAGAATCTCTCTCAAAAAAATAAAAAGTTGGGGGAGAGGAAATTCACCCAACTCGTAGATATTTGATGGCACAAATTCACGGCTGGACTCAGCTTTAAAATCTTATCTGAGATTCCTCCTATGGAACAAAGTTTCATCAAAGCCCATTTAAAAGCCTATATAAAAAATAATTATTCTTGCTGCACTGTATACAAATAATTAGGCCAAGCATAATAAGCAAACCAGTCCTACCATGATTTGTCTCTAGTAAAATGGGAAACTAGACAGAGAAAAAAATATATATGTTTTAAGACAATAGTACACTTGTTGTTAGAGTCTAGCCTTGCCTACGTTTTTTGTTTGTTTGTTTGTTTATGTTCTACAGTTTGGGCTGAATTCTAATTATTTCTTGGTTACAAGTCTTCAAAATAATGTTTTCAACTTTTTTCTTTTTTTCCTTCTTTTTTTCCCCATTTTTCCTAATTAGGAGTCACCGAAAACTAAGCTGTGCTTTCTTTTTTTTTTTTTTTTGAGACGGAGTCTCGCTCTGTCGCCCAGGCTGGAGTGCAGTGGCCGGATCTCAACTCACTGCAAGCTCCGCCTCCCGCGTTCACGCCATTCTCCTGCCTCAGCCTCCCGAGTAGCTGGGACTACAGGCACCCGCCACCTCGCCCGGCTAGTTTTTTGTATTTTTTATTAGAGACGGGGTTTCACCGTGTTAGCCAGGATGGTCTCGATCTCCTGACCTCGTGATCCACCCGTCTCAGCCTCCCAAAGTGCTGGGATTACAGGCTTGAGCCACCGCGCCCGGCTTAGCTGTGCTTTCTTAAAGCCCTGCGAACTGAAACTAAACAACTTAAACTTCAGAAGAAAATAACAGCAACCTATTTACATACATAAGCCATTTTCTTTTCTTTTCTTTTTTTTTTTTTTGTTTGTTTGTTTGAGACGGAGTGTCGCTCTGTCCCCCAGGCTGGAGTGCAGTGGCGCGATCTCGGCTCACTGCAAGCTCCGCCTCCCGGGTTCACGCCATTCTCCTGCCTCAGCCTCCCGAGTAGCTGGGACTACAGGCGCCGGCCACCTCGCCCGGCTAATTTTTGTATTTTTAGTAGGGACGGGGTTTCACCGTGGTCTCGATCTCCTGATCTTGTGATCCGCCCGCCTCGGCCTCCCAAAGTGCTGGGATTACAGGCGTGAGCCACCACGCCCAGCTACATAAGCCACTTTCATACCTGCCTGCTGACTATAGACTTCAGAGAAATGTGGCCTATATAGATTTTCCAGGAGTGTTCTTTTGTTTGTTGTTGTTTTTTCTCCCTTCCTCCCCGCTATTTTCCCTTCATAGGACATGAGACTTCACAACCTGCTAAAAATCAGTTTTCGGGACCTACCTGTCTAGTAATAAACCATCCTTGCCATGAGAGAGCAAATGAAACCTGAGACCAGCGATTAATTTTCTTGTAAAATGCCTTCTCCGAAATATTTTTTAAAAGGGGGTAAATATGAAAGGAAAATAAAGTTTGGGGCCCCCAAATCACTAAGCTAAAGGGAATAGTCAAGCTGGGGACAGCTTAGGGCAAACCTGCTTCCCATTCTATTCAAAGTCACCCCTCTGCTCACTGAGATAGATGCATATCTGATTGCCTCCTTTGGAAAGGTTAACAGAAATTCAAAGAATGTAACCATTTGTATACCACCTATCTGTGACCTGGTAGCCCCCTCCCCACTTCAAGTCTTCCTGCCTTTCCAGACTGAACCAATGTACTTCTTCCATACTGATTGATGTCTCATGCCTCCCTAAAATGTATTAGTTTTATACCCCAACCACTTTGGGCACAAGTCTTCAGGACTTCCTGAGACTGTCACGGACACATGTCCCCAACCTTGGCAAAATAAACAATTAACTGAGACCTGTCTCAAATTTTCGGAGTTCACATTATTTTGAAACCAAAATCTGGACACAAGTTGTGCCCACTGCTATGGGGGTGTGTTTGCCTCTAGGCCCTCTCAGTGGACAGCGTGAGGTATAGCATTAGGTAATATTTGTGTGTATACCGACTGATGTATATACACATATTTCTGTCTATATATATACCAAGCTAGCTAACCAACTCTAATCCAGTACCCAAGGGCTCATTCTATTTTTCCCTCCTTGCTTATGTTACTTCTCTTTCTCATAGTGAAAACCCTGCCTCCCAAAATCCACTATACATTTACTTATTTGTTCAGCCCCAGTATACATGTAAAGCCTTTTGACAACTATTAATCCATATACCATGAGAAACAAACTTACCAGGTAGAGTATAGTGTTTACATGCAGTGTGGACCTTTTTTTTTTTTTTTTTTTGAGACGGAGTTTCGCTCTTGTTCTGAGACTGTAGTGCCATGGTGTGATCTCGGCTCACTGCAACCTCTGCTTCCCAGGTTCAAGCGATTCTCCTGCTTCAGCCTCCCTAGTAGCTGGGATTACAGGTACCTGCCATCACGCCCAGCTAGTATTTTTTATTTTTAGTAGAGATGGGGGTTTCACTATGCTGGCCAGGCTGGTCTCCTGACCTCAGGTGATCCACCCACTTCAGCCTCCCAGAGTGATGGGATTTCAGGCATGAGCCATCACGCTTGACTCCAGTATGTGGACCTTTTTTGATATTTGAAGATATTTTATTATAAACTGGATATTAGTTGATACCAATGGAATTGTTAATTTCATTAGGTGTGATAATGGCCTTGAGTTATGTAAGACAATTCCATAATTTTTTTCAGAGGTGTTTATTGAGATATGTGGGGATGAAATAGCATGATGTCTGTAGTTATTTTTTAAACATTTCAGTAAAGAAGACAAGACATAGAAGGGGGAAATATGTAGATAAAACAACATAGCAAAATCTTGATAATTGTAGAATCTGGGTGATGATTCTGATGTGTGAGAGTTCATTGTATTCTCTCTCCTTTGGGGAATGTTTGAAATTCTTTATTATACAATATTTTGTATTATTTTTAAATTATGTTTGCTTTTTTAAAATAATTTTTAATTTACTTATTTAATTATATTTACTTTTAAAATAGGCAAATTAGTGAAAATTCAAAAGCTATCAAAAGGCTTGCAATAAATAATTAGTCTTCGTTTTTCCTCTGTTCTCAGTCACCAAATTTTCACTTCCAAAGGCCATTAATAGTACTAGTTCTTGTGTATCTTTCCACAGATCATTTACATATTGCAAATATCTACGTATATTCCATTTTTACACACACAAATGGTAACCGACTTTATATCTTGTTCTAGACCTCTTTTAAAACTTTCCATTTATAATTTCAGACATACAGAAAAGTACAAATGTAGAACAAAGAATTTTGGGCTGTCCAAGCACAGTGGTGTTTACAACTAATTGAGCACAACCATTTATAGATTTCTTTTTTTTCTTTTTTTTTTTTTGAGACAGGATCTGACTGTCACCCAGGCCAAAGCAAAGTGCCATGATAACGGCTCACTGCAGTCTCTGCCTCCTGGGCTCATGCAATCCTCCCACTCCAGCCTCCCAAGATGCTGGGACTACAGGTGCACATCACCATGCCAGCCTAATTTTTTGTTTGTTTGTTTATTTTTAAGACAGAATCTTGCTCTTGTCACCCAGGCTGGAGTGCAATGGCGTGGTTTCAGCTCACTGCAGTCTCCACCTCCTGGGTTCAAGCAATTCTCCTGTCTCAGCTTCCCGAGCACCTGGGATTACAGGTGCCTGCCACCACTCCCAGCTAATTTTTGTATTTTAAGTAGAGACAGGGTTTCGCCATGTTGGTCAGGCAGGTCTGAAACTCCTGGCCTCAGGTGATCCACCCACCTGGGCCTCCCAAAGTGCTGGGATTACAGACATGAGCTACTGCGTCTGACCCAGGCTAATTTTTAAAAAAATGTTTTTTTTTCTTTGTAGAGATGGTGGGGATCTCCCTAGGTTGTCCAAGCTGGTCTTGAACTCCTGGACTCAAGCAGTCCTTCCCCCTCAGCTTCGCAAAGTGCTAGGATTACAGATGTGAGCCACGGCACCCTGACCCCTCTTACAGATTTCCTTGTTCTTTCTCCATTCCTATTGTTTCACTTGACTAGCAAAAAAAAAAAAAAAGAAAGAAAAGAAAAAGAAAAAGAATTCCTGTTTACCGTAATCCAGATTCTCCAAATGTTATTTTGCCATCTTTGCTTTGTTATTCTCTCTCCATTATTGTTTTCTTCTGTGTTATTTGAGAATAAGTTGCAGACATAATGCCCTGTTACCCCTAAAAACTTTAGTGTGTACTTCCTAGAAATAAGGACATTCTCTTACATAAGCAGAGTTCAGTTATCAAAATCAAGAAATTAACATTGATATTGCATTGTCTAATCTAGAAATTTTATGCAAATTTTGCCAATTTTCCCACAAATATCCTTTATAGAAAAAGAAAGAGACCAGGTGCAGTGACTCACACCTGTAATCCCAGCACTTTGGGAGGCCAAGGCGGGCGGATCACAAGGTCAGGAGATTGAGACAATCCTGGCTAACACACGGTGAAACCTCGTCTGTACTAAAAATACAAAAAAATTAGCTGGGCATGGTGGTGGGTGCCTGTTGTCCCAGCTGCTCAGGAAGCTGAGGCAGAAGAATGGCATGAACCTGGGAGGCAGAGCTGGCAGTGAGCTGAGATCATGCCACTGCAATCCAGCCTGGGCGACAGAACAAGACTCCGTCTCAACAAAAAAAAAAAAAAAAAAGGGCCGGGCGCGGTGGCTCAAGCCTGTAATCCCAGCACTTTGGGAGGCCGAGACGGGCGGATCACGAGGTCAGGAGATCAAGACCATCCTGGCTAACAGGGTGAAACCCCGTCTCTACTAAAAATACAAAAAACTAGCCGGGCGAGGTGGCGGGCGCCTGTAGTCCCAGCTACTCGGGAGGCTGAGGCAGGAGAATGGCGTAAACCCAGGAGGCGGAGCTTGCAGTGAGCTGAGATCTGGCCACTGCACTCCAGCCTGGGCGACAGAGCGAGACTCCGCCTCAAAAAAAAAAAAAAAAGAAAAAGAAAAAAAAGAAAAAGAGAGAGAGAAAAAAAGTGTTTTCTCTATCCAGAATCATGTTGCATTTAGTTATTAAAAAAGATTAAAACACAAGTTTATAAAGTATTGTTATTTATTTATTTATTTATTTTGAAACAGAGTCTTGCTCTGTCGCCCAGACTAGAGTGCAGTGGCGCATTCTCGATTCACTGCAACCTCCGCCTCCCAGGTTCAAGCGATTTTCCTGCCTCAACCTCCCAAGTAGCTATGGTACAGGCACCCACCACCACACCCAGCTAATTTTTGTATTTTTAGTAGAGACGGGGTTTCACCATGTTGGCCAGGCTAGTCTCGAACTCCTGACCTCAAGTGATCAACCCTCCTCGGCCTCCCAAAGTGTTGGGATTATAGGCATGAGCCACTGCACCTAGCACAAATAACTTTAAAAGAAATTAAAATTCCCGTAATTATACCTTTTAGACTAAATTCCTAGATAACGTGGAACATTATCTAAAGGTAATCTAAAATTTCCTTTTGATAGTATCAAAACAGGTAATCTGCCCGCCTTGGCCTCCCAAAGTGCTGGAATTACAGGTGTGAGCCACCACGCCCAGCCACAAGTTTATAAATTAGAAATTGAAAGCCCATCACCTCTGATCTTATTCCCCAAAGACAAACATGGTTGACAGCCTTCATATAAATCCTTCCAGAATTTCTTTCAATGCATATACCAACACACAACATACATATATATTATATACACTTAAACTAAAATGTGGTATTATACATAATATCTGTAATTTATTTAGTAGGTAGTTCATTTTTATCTTTATACATAGTTCTTGTCAAAAGTTATCTGATTAATTACACCTTAATTTAATTAATCTATCCCATATTGATGTACTTATAGAGTGTTTCCAATTTTTAATTATTGTAATAAATGCTGTAATAAACATCTTTATCCATTTATCTTTGAACACTCATGCAATTATATGTAAAAGTAATTTTCTAGAAGTACAATTATTAGTTGATTATACGCAGTTTGTAATTATATCTTGAATCCATTTCTTTCCATTTTTGCCACTCTTGCTTTACTTCAGTCCTTCTTTATTCCTTGCTTTGATTAATCGCCTCTTCACTGCTCCCTGACCCTAGATTTGCCCAGCTCCATTCCATCCTACCACTGCTGCCAGATCCAATCACTGTTCTGCTTAAAATTACCCAACATTTTAAAGACAACTTAATGAGCATGGCACTAAACTCTTCATAATCTACATTTCTTTTTGCACCTCTCAATATTTGGTAAAAGGCTTTACCGGCCGGGCGCGGTGGCTCAAGCTTGTAATCCCAGCACTTTGGGAGGCCGAGACGGGCGGATCACAAGGTCAGGAGATCGAGACCATCCTGGATAACACGGTGAAACCCCGTCTCTACCAAAAAAAAAAAAAAAGTACAACTAGCCGGGCGAGGTGGCAGGCGCCTGTAGTCCCAGCTACTCGGGAGGCTGAGGCAGGAGAATGGCGTGAACCTGGGAGGTGGAGCTTGCAGTGAGCTGAGATCTGGCCACTGCACTCCAGCCCGGGCTACAGAGCGAGACTCCGTCTCAAAAAAAAAAAAAGGCTTTACCAAACTTCAGTCGCATTAAATTTAAATCATGCTGTCTCACCCGTGTGTCTCTGTGCACATGATTTCCCTTTGCTTGGCATATTCTCCTTATTAACCTTTTTTGTTTTGTTTTTTTGAGACAGAGTCTCACTCTGTGGCCCAAGCTGGAATGCAGTGGTGCCATCTCGGCTCCCTGCAACCTCTGCCTCCCAGGTTCAAGCGGTTCTCTTGCCTCAGCCTCCCGAGTAGCTGGGACTACAGGCATGCACTGCCACTCCCAGCTTAATTTTTGTATTTTGTTTGTTTGTTTGTTTGTTTGTTTGTTTTTGAGATGGAGACTCGCTCTGTCCCAGGCTGGAGTGCAGTGGCATGATCTCTGCTCACTGCAACCTCTGCCTCCCGGGTTCAAGCAATTCTCCTGCCTTGGCTTCCTGAGTAGCTGGGACTACAGGCGCATGCCACCACGCCTGGCTAATTTTTTTTTTTTTTTTGTATTTTAGTAGAGACGGGGTTTCACCATGTTTCCCAGGCTGGTCTTGAACTCTTGAGCTGAGGCAATCCACCTGCCTCGGCCTCCCAAAGTGCTAGGATTACAGGAGTGAGCCACCTCACCTGGCCTAATTTTTGTATTTTTAGTAGAGATGGAATTTCACCATGTTGGCCAGGCTGGTCTGAAACTCCTGACCTCAAGTGGATCTGCCTACCTCGACCTTCCAAAGTTCTGGGATTACAGGCATGAGCCACCGTGAGCTTCTTGTAATAACTTCTATTCGTCCTTCCAGATTCAGCTCAGAAACCACTTTCTCCAGATGCCTACTCTAACCTGCCCATCTGAGGGGTGCTCCCCTAGTATCCTTTGCATACCGTAGCTTTTGCCTCACCATGTTATAATTGCTCGCTAATCTCTCTCTAACCAGACTGGGACTGTATCTTCATTTGGGGATTACCAACCATTCTAAGGTGTTGGCCATGTAAAAGGTGCTTACAACTAGGTGCAGTTAGCTCATGCCTGTAATCCCAGCACTTTGGGAGGCCAAGGTGGGAGGATCACTTGAGTCCAGGAGTTCAAGACCAGCCTGAGCAACATAGTGAGACCTCGCCTCTATAAAAAATAAACAAAATTAGCCGGGAGTGGCGGAGGGTACCTGTGGTTCCAGGTACTCAGGAGGCTGAGGTGGGAGGATCGCTTGAGTCTGGGAGATTGAGGCTGTGGTGAGCCGAAATTGCACCACTGCACTCCAGCCTGTGTGATAGAGGGAGACAGTGTCTTAAAAAAGAAGGAGGGGAAACAAAGAAAAGAAAGAAAGAGAGACACAGAGAGAAAGGTGCTTAGTAAATATTTGATGAATGATGGAATAGGAAAATAAATTATCAGGGAGAAAGTTACCCCACTTTCAGATGCACTTTAGCACACTCCCACAGGAATACATATCAAGGATGAAAGAAACTTAGGGACAAAATGAAGAAGATTGGTAGTTATGTGAAGTTGCCGGCACTGGGTACCCTAGGAAAAAGATTCATCTAACAATCAAATCATTCATTCAACAAATATTTCCCCAGCAAATGTCATGGACCAACCACCGTTTAAACCGCTGATAATAGTGTAAGGAAGAAGACAAAGTCCTGGCTCTCCTGGAGTTTACATTCGTCTAGGGTTCTAGTGGGACAATTTTATCTAAGCTCCCACAGTATCTGAGGCACAAAGCTAGGTAGGGGTAGGGGTGGGATGTAAAGACATGAAACTCCTTCAAAAAGCCTATTCCCTATTTGGGAATCCAAATATCTATACAATTTCACACACTACAAAGTGAGAGTATGTAAAAATTTCAGAAATATTAATTCATCCAGTCAACAAATAATACCATATTACGAATCAACAGTACATGGTAACAGATAGGGCTCTTGCGTTCAAGATAAATACTTCTGTAAAATCTCACAGATAAATATATAATCATTAAATATGTTAAGTATTGCCATAAAAGACCAAACACCTGGAACCATGAGAGCATATCATTTGGGAAGGCTTCCTAGAGGAAGTGGGGAACACTTTGAGAGCACAGAGAAAAGAGAGATCAGGCTCATTGCCTAGAGGCCCAGGTGTTTGTGAAAGTTTCATTCTGCAGCGATGGATGGGAGGGGCATTCCAGGCAGAGAAAATGGGTAAGTAAAAGTTCATATGGAAAGGTATAGGGTGATCCAGCATGGCTGAGGGACATCAAGAGGGATGGTGGAGAAAAGAAGATGTTATGGGACAAAAACTGGAGAGAGGGATTGAAACCTCCATCCAAGCCTCCATCCTAGTGGTTATTTTCTCACCACTAGCTTAGAAAATAGAGTATAAATTTATTGGATTTATAAATTCAATAAATAAATCTAAGCAATAGGCAGATCCACTGAATTAGAATTTCAGAGAATTTTGTGGGTGAAATGAAGATGGACCACAGCATGAAGTTGCCACTAGAGGGTACCATTGGAGAAGGCCGACCTGAGAAATTATTACACACTTTGCCTGTGCCAACCATACATATATATTTATACACACACACACACACACACATAGGTATAGATTCAGGTCAGGGGGTTGTTTGGCTGGCTTTTGCTTTGTTTGTTTATTTGAGACAGGGTCTTGCTCAGTTGCACACGCTGGAGTGCTGTGGCATGATCATAGCTCACTACAGCCTCAAACTCCTGTGCTCAGGCAATCCTTCCAACTAAGCCTCCCAAGTAGCTGGGACTACAGGAAAGCACTACCACACCCACCCCAAGTATATTTTTTGAAGTTCCTCAGCTGATTGTGATGTGTATTCAGCTAGTCTTAAGGACCACCACTTTATGCAATGGGGAGCCATCAAAGGCTTTTGAGCAGGTTGGAAACATGATCAACCCATGTTTTACAAAACATAACTCTGGGGATAGAATAAAGGGATGGAAGGTCACAGACAGGGAAATTAGTTGGTAGGCAATTGTAATGGGACTAAAGAGAAATGAATTATTCTGGAATAGGGCAGCAGCTATGGGATGGGAAGAAAACAGCTGTGAAACAAATTTCAGAGGTAGGACTGATAGGACTTGGTAACCAATTGGATATGGGGCTAAAAATGGAAGAGGGAAGGAAAAAGTTGGAAGTCTTCAGCCTGGGTGATTGAAAGCATGATGCTGTGGCCATGGCTAGAAATGGGGAGCACAGGAGGAAAAATAGCTTTGGCCAGGGAACTGAGAAGAGCTTGACTTTGAACCCAATGACTGGTAGAGATCCAGGGCTCTGAGCTGGATCCTGTATTCTTCTCACTGTATTCTCACTATGTTTTTTATTATTGTTTTTTATTAATATTTATTTATTTATTTATTTATTTATTTATTTATTTTGAGACAGGGTCTCACTCTGTCACCCAAGCTGGAGTGCAATGGTGCAACTCGGCTCACTGCAACTTCTGCCTCCTTGGTTCAAGCAATTCTCATGCCTCAGCCTCCCAAGTAGCTGGGACTACAGGCGTGTGCTACCGCACATGGCTAATTTTTGTATTTTTAGTAGAGATAGGGTTTCACCATGTTGGCCAGGCTGGTCTCAAACTCCTGACCTCATGAAATCCACCCGCCTCAGCCTCCCAAAGTGCCTGGCTTACAGGCATGAACCACGGTGCCTGGCCTCTCGTTATATTTTTCCCACCCTTTTTGGATGATAATATCAGTGACCACTTATGTACTAATAATTCTTAAATCTGATTTTTTAGCCCAAATCTTTCTCCATATATTCAGCTAGGGATACCATATATCCAACTATCCACCAAGTGTTACCACATATATGTCCTGTATACATTCATTCAGCAATTTTAAATTGGGTACCTACTTAGTCCTAGGCACTGAACTGGGCCCGGGAGACATTAGTGAGCAAAAAAAGCGCCATTGTCCCTACACTCATGGAGTTTGCAGTCTAGTTGGGGAGGTAGACATTAATCACAAAATCACTCTAGTTAATACAGATACTGTGTGATTAATGTATAATCACAAGTGAGGACTCTGAAACAAAGAACACACTCTAGGGCCAGGAATGGGGTGGGTGGGGGCTCTCTGAGGAAGTAACACTTGTGCTAAATCAGAAAGATGAATAGCAGTGAACTAGGCTAAGGGGGAAGAGAAGCCTCTAGGCAGAAGAAAGGGCATGGACACAAAAAAAGCTCTTTGGGCCCTAGAACAGTGGCTCATGCCTATAATCCCAGCACTTTAGGAGGCCTAGGCAGGAGGATTGCTTGAGACCAGGAGTTCAAGATCAGCCTGGGCAACATAGCAAGACCCCATCTATATGAAAATATTTTTAAAATTAGCTGGGCATGGTGGTGCAGCCCTGTAGTCCTAGCTACTCAGGAGGCTGAGGCAGGAGGATTGCTTGAGCCCAGGAATTCAAGACTGCAGTGAGCTGTGATCACTCCAGTGCCATCCAGCCCATCTGAGAGAGCAAGCCCCTGTTTCTTTTCTTTTCTTTTTTTTTTTTTAAGCCCTTTGGTAGGTGCATCTGAGGACTGAAAGGAAGTTGATGTGGCTGTGGCACAGAGAGCAGTGGTGACGCAGAGTGGGCTTGGAAGCCAGCCAGAGGTTGGGCCATGCATTTTGGCATGATTATTCAGGCCTCAGAGTGAAGAATGGACAGGGGCAGGCTGGAGAAACAGCAGAAAGAATAATGACAGAGAGACAGTGGGCGCTCAAAGGATTGGTAGTTACAATCAGAAAGAAATTTTTCAGCACCTGGTAAAAGGCACTTTTCCATGGTGGCTAAGTGTCTAGGCTCTGGTTTGGAGAGTAAATGCTAAGCCAGGTGCTCCAGTTCATAAGGAAGTTTTCAGAGGTCAGTAGACAGCAGCAATTGAGGATGTGACCAAGTGTTACAAATCATCCAGAGAAGAATTGAGAAATAACAATGTAATGATTGAAAGCAACCGAGGTAGAAAAGAATGTTATACCTTTTTTCTCCCGTGGCACAGTGAAAAGAGCAAATGCAATGAGGTCAATCAAGATTTAGAGTCCAATTACAGCTCTGCCATTGTGTGTGTCCTTGGCAAGTCAAGTAATCTTGAACCCGTTTCCTCCTTTGTGAAATGCAAAACAACATTTACCTTGAAAAGTTGTTTGGAAGGTTAAATGAGATTAAACATGATGAAATTCCTTGCTCCATGAAGTGTCTGGCACATAGTGGTTGCTCAATACCTGCTAATCCCTTCCACCGTCCAGGCGCCATCAGAACATGGCAAGGACCCATCTCTACTGAGGAGTATTAGGAGGGTGGATGTGCTGTCAGGAGAGCACAGGTTTCATTTGAGGTGTGGAGGTCCAAGAAATGTTGGAAGAAGATACTGAGCACATGAAATGAGTGCATGAAGTAGGGGAGAATTAGCACTAAATTGAATTACTGCATAGAAATGAGACTATAATGAAGGAAGAGCATTACAAAACAATTGGTTCTGGAGCAGTAAGGGTGAATCATGGGAACAAAGAAGAACAAAGCCTTAGAGGTAGACAAGAGACATGGTGAAGATGGGCTATGAGTCAAGTATTTATAATTCCATTTGGTTCCTCTGATAGCTTAATTCATTTATTATAAATCTTTCTTGTTTTCTAAATCTGTAAGACTTTACATTTACCTCAGAATACTACTTTAGCTGCATCTCATGGGTTTTTTAATGCAATTCTTTTTTTTTTTTTCTTTAGAGACAGAGTGTCATTATGTTGCCCAAGCTGGTCTTGAACTCCTTGGATCAAGCAATCCTTCCACCTCAGCCTCCTGAACAGTTGGGACTGTAGACATGCACCACAACGCCTGGCTCCTATATGCAGTACTTTCATTGTCAGTTAACTTCTAGTTATTTCATAATTTCCATTATTGTTATTTAACCGAGTTATTTAGTTCATTTTCAAATTTCCCAGAAGCCTTTACTTTATTTTCTATTTTAATTGTTGATTGCTAATTTAATTTTGTTGTGACCCAAGAATCTGTGTGATGCTGTATGATTTCACATCTTTGAAATTTCTAGAGTTCCTCTGTGACCCAGTAAATCAAAATGTTTTTAAATATACTATGCCTACTTGGAAATAATGTATAGTCTCCATTTTTTAATGCACGGTTCTTTAGAAATCTATTAGATCAAGCTTGCTAATTTGTTCAAATATTTTATCTGTTTACTAATTTTTCTGGCCTGTTTGACATATCAGCGTTGTTTTGTTTGTTTTTTGAGACAGAGTGTCACTCTGTAGCCCAAGCTGGAGTGCAGTGGCATGATCTTGGCTCACTGCAACCTCCACCTCCCAGGCTCATGCAATTCTCATGCCTCAGCCTCCCACATAGCTGGGACTACAGGTGGGCACTACCACACCCAGATGATTTTTTTTATTTTCGTAGAGATGGGGTTTCACCATGTTTCCCAGGGTGGCCTTAAACTCCTGAGCTCAGATGATCTGCCCGCCTTGGCCTTCCAAAGTGCTGGTATTATAGGTGTGTGTCACTGCTCCTGGCTGATTCATCAGCTTCTAACAGAGATACATTAAAATTTCTCCCAATGATTGCAAATTTTTCAAATTCGTTTTTCAATTCTATCAATTTTTTCTTCATATATTTCAAGCCTTATTTTTAGGTACACAGAAGTTCAAGACTGTCATATCTTCTTGAGTGTTCTTTTAATTATTTTATATTGGCCTCCTTTATATATATATTGATGCTTTTTGCCTTAAATTCTAATGTGACTGATAATACCATTGCTGCCATTTTTATTTAGTGCTTGTCTGCTACCTATTTTCCTCTTTTGTTTTTAATTTTTAAATGATAGTATATGAGGCCAGGCATGGTGGCTCACACCTGTAAATCCAGCACTTTGGGAGGCCAAGGCGGATGGATCATCTGAGGTCAGGAATTCCAGACCAGCCTGGCCAACATGGTGAAACCCTGTCTCTACTAAAAATACAAGAATTAACCAGGCATAGTGGCAGGCTCCTGTAATCCCATCTACTTGGGAGGCTGAGGCAGGAGAATCGCTTGAACCCAGGAGGCAGAGGTTGCAGTGAGCCGAGATCACGCCACTGCACTCCAGCTTGGGCAACAAGAGTGACACTTCGTCTCAGGAAAAAAAAAAAAAAAAAAAAAAAAGATAGTATATGGTTTTAAAAGTCATATTGTACTATAAAACTTGTAATAACTACCCCCACTCTTCTTCTCTTTCCAACCTTTGTTTTTTTTTGGTTAAATCTTCTATTAGTATGTATTATTATTACTATCTACGTATTCTTTATTGCTGAGCCAAATCAAACAATTCCTTGAAGTTAATACTTGCCTCATGTTTTCATTTGCTTGCTTTTCTATGTCACTATCACTAGTTCTTCTTAGACTCATTTGATAAAAACATAAATCCACCCCCTGGATACTATGTTCCAGGCTGTCAAACATCAAGTAATCCTCAGCTGCATTTTTATTTTCTGGGAGACATCCTCTTGAGTCCTCCATTCTGCTGTCCCTCTGGAGGGGTGGCTGTCTGATCCTGATACACCCACTTATCCTAGGAATTCTCTTTGACTGTCTCTAGTTATGGTACCTTATTCCTGAACCCAGGGTCTTCTTCCTCCTTTATTTATTCCCTTATTTTGGTGGTGCACATTCTCCAATAGCTTTCTGAAAAACAAGACAAGGGAGGTAAATGTGAGATCTTATATTTTGATAGGGATTTTATTTTATATCCACTTTTGATTGATACTTTGGCTATGTATAATTTTCTGAGTTGAAAATCATATTCCTTCTCAATTTTGAAGACATTGTTCCATGTAAACTTCTATAATAGTATTGCTGCTGAGAAAGGCAGTGCCATTCTGGTAGCATTCTTTTTTTTTTTTTTTTTTTGAGACGGAGTTCCACTCTTCTTGTTGCTCAGGCTGGAGTGCAATGGCACGATCTCGGCTCACCGCAACCTCCGCGTCCCGGGTTCAAGCGATTCTCCTGCCTCAGCCTTCCGAGTAGCTGGGACTATAGGCATGCACCACCACGCCCACTAATTTTGTATTTTTAGGGGAGACGGGATTTCTCCATGTTGGTCAGGCTGGTCTCGAACTCCCGATCTCAGGTGATCCACCTGTCTCTGCCTCCCAAAGTGCTGGGATTACAGGTATGAGCCACCACGCCTGGCCTCTGGTAACATTCTTTATGTATAACCCATTTCTCTTAGCTGGAGATTTTCAGGATCTTCTCTTTGGTTCTCAGTAGTATGAACATTCCTCATGATGTGCCTTGACGTGGGACTTTCTTTTTTTATCTTTTATTGTTCTAGGTGCTTGGTGTGCTGTTTCAAAGTGGACACTCGTGTTTTTCACTTCCAGAATAGTTTTTGCATTATTTGCATTATTTCTTTGTTTTCTCCTCTCTGTTTTCTGTTGTTTTGCTCCCATTAGTCAGAAGTTGGAAAATCCTGAATTAGTCCTCTAATTTTATATTTTGTCTTTTCATCTTTTAACCTATCTTTTAGAGATTTCTCAACTTTATTTTCTACTGCTTCTATAGAATATTAACTTCTTTCATCGTATTTTAATTTCTAAGAGCTTTCTATTGTTTTATGAGTGTTCCTGTTTTGTTTTACGGAAACAACACTTTCTCTTACCCCTCTAAGTATAAAAAGTACAGTTTGGGGGGAGGTCTTTTCCACCCCAGCATCACCTATGTTTGTTATCGTCTGTGGCTTTCATGCCAGAGCTTACCTCAAATGTGCACTGCTCCTTTGCTGGGGACTCTAGGTAACTAAGCTATAGCTGGACTTCAAAAGGAAAGAGAAAGATCAGAAGTGTTTGTACTTAAGGTCTAGGAGGTCCTTGAAGGCAGAAGGTCTTTGTTCACCATAATATCCCCAGTGTCTAGCATAGTAAACAGTTGATTACTATTCACTGAGTATGTTAACGAAGTTAACTGAATACATCCAGGTGTTTGTAATTCACTTTCTGTTAGAATAGCTTTCTCTGTTAGTCTGATAAATTGTATAGTACTAGAAATCAAAAAGGCCACATTCTGTTACCATGGGTTTTATATTCTATATCAGTGATCTCCTAACTATAGTCTGGCCAGAGTTTCAAGTGACTGGGTCTATACATTTTCCCCTTACTAAACTTTTGGGTTTTCTCCCCAAATTTGCCACATATTTCTGGTACAGGTGAGTACAGTTGATTATTATGATTTGGTGAAAAAGAGGTAAGACAAATAGAGCTACATTTTTAACAAATTGGTCTTATGAAGATAATTAAAGGCATAAAGGCATAGCTATCACCAAATTAGTGACTATAGTTTCTGGCATTCCCATAATTAGAATATTCTTGAATGCATGGCCTGAAAGGGCAGACTCTGTAAAATCCTCCTTTGGAAACGAGAATTTAGATTTCCAATAATTTGCAGTAATTGAACAAAATTTGTCTTGAAAATACACGTTTACTCTCCCAAAGATTCGATATACAGTGAATATCGAATATTCATTTGTTGAGTGCCTTCTATATGCCAAGAACTGCTCTAGGCCTTAGGGAAATAATGGTGAAGAAACAAGCAAAGGTTTTATTTGTTTGTTTTTTATTACAGAAAAATTTAAACATATACAAAAGAAGACAGTCTAATGGACTCTTACCTATCATCCCACTTAAACAATGTAAACTCAGCCTTTTTTCACTGGTAACCTATCCTTCCCTTTATCCTTCCTCCTATATTATTTGAAATAAATCCAAGATATCAGATTATTTCATCCATAAATATATTGACATATATCTCTAAAAGATAAAACTTTTTAACGATAGCTGTAATATCATTACTCCCAAGAAAAACCAACTAACAACATCAATAATTCAGAGCTTACGTTTTAATAGGAAAGACAAACAAGGAACAAAAAACCAAAAAAATTATGTTAAGTAGAGACAGATATTATAAAAGGCAAGGTACAGGTGATGGGATGGGATGGAGATGGGCTTTCTTTCTTTCTTTCTTTTTTTTTTTTTTTTTTGAGACAGGGTCTCACTTGGTCGCCTAGGCTGCAGTGCGATCTTGGCTCGCTACAACCTCCACCTCCCGGGATCAAGCGAGTCTCCTGCCTCAGCCTCCCAAGTAGCTGGGACTACAGGCACGCGCCGCCACCACACCTGGTTATTTTTTGTATTTTTAGTAGAGACGGAATTTTGCCATGTTGGCCAGGCTGGTCTTGAACTCCTGACCTCAGGCGATCCACCCACCTCAGCCTCCCAAAGTGCTGGGATTACAGGAGTGAGCCACTACGCGCGGCCTGAGATGGACTTTCTATTGGGTGGTCAGAGAAGTCCCCCGTGAGGAGGTGACATTTGCAGAGGGATGTGCATGATGTGAGAACGCGAGGATGCCCCCAAGACGGGTCTGCAGGCAGACTGACCCTGACGGAGGCGTCAACTAGCACCAGGCCCTGAGGCAGAGCTTAGTGTTCAAGGACTAGGAAGGAGGCCTATGAGACTGGAGGACCATGTGAAAGGAAGAGAAGGATATGAAGTCCAAGCAGCCACCAGGACCTGCAGGTTTGATTCTAGTTAGCTGTGATCGGCAGCGTTGGAGGGTTTTGAACAGGGAGGGACCTGATCTGATCTGTGATTACGAAGGATCATTCTGGCTGCCGTGTAGAGAATAAAGTGTAGAACATTTGTAGGAGAAACATGTGGAAGTAGGGAGACCAATTAGAAGGCTATTGAAACAGCATGGGTGAGAGTTGATGGTGAAGTGGTGATGAATCACTTAATGGGTGGTAGCAGTGGAGATGGTAAGAAGTGACTACTGTCTCGATATTTGCAAGATTTGACTTGAAGCTACAGCTAACAGGGATTGGCTGACAAACCAAATGTAGGATATATGAGAAAAAGGTAAGTCAAGGTTGACTCCAAGATGTTTTGGGCTGACCAATTAGTGCCATTTACTAACGTAGGGAATACTGGGCAAAAGTCAGGTTTGGAGGGGAAAGCACGCACTCACTTTTGGGCATATTAGGCTAGAGGTGCCTATGAAACACCCAAAACAGAGACATCAGTTAGGTGGTTAGATAGCTGGTTCTAGAGTTTATGCAAGAGATTAGGACTGGATCTATAAATTTGGAAAATATCAATGTAGAGTTGCTACTGAAAGCCACGGGACTGGATGAGATCACACAGCTAGAGAGGGAGGATAGAGAAGAGAAGAGACTGGGGAAAGGAAAGGATCCAGCCAGGAGCCTAAAAAGAGACAAATGAGGTTGGGGGAAGCCAGGAGAGTGGGTGCTCCAGAGCCATTAGCTGGCCACATGCTGCTGTAAGATCAATAAGATAAGGAATGAGAAATGATTGCTATATTGGACCTTCAGTGGTCCAACTGATAGAGTAGCTGTTGGTGACCTTGACAAGAATGGATTCCATGAGGTGATGGGGACAAAAGTTTTGATGTAGTAATTCCAAGCATCAGTGGAGATGAGGAAGTGGAGACGGGAGCAGAGAAGTTCGGTGGTAGCTGAAAGGAATGTAGCCTCAAGGGAAGTTCTGTTCATTTTGTCACATATTTTCAGATAAGATCTCACTCTGTTGTACAGGCTGGAGTGCAGTGGCACGAACATGGCTCACTGCAGCCCCAACCCCATGGCTCAAGCAATCCTCCCACATCAGCCTCCTGAGTTGCTGGTACTACAGGCATGTACCACCACATCCGGCTAATTTTTTTTTTTTTTTTTTTTTAATTTTTAGTAGAAACAAGGTTTTGCTATGTTGCCGAGGCTGGTCTCAAATTCCTGAACTCAAGTGATCCTCCCGCCTCAGCCTCCCAAAGTGCTGGGATTACAGACATGAGTCACCCAGTCCGGCCTGTTTGTTTTTCAATGGGAAGTATTACAGCACATCTGTATGCTGATAGGAATAATCCAGGAGACAGTGAAAAACTGATGATGCAGGAGAGAAGGAAATAATTTCAAGAGCAAAGTCCCTGAGCAGGGAGATAGGACAGGGAAGCTAGTGCACAAATAGCGGAGATACATAGGAACACAGAGAGCACATTCATTTCAATGAGAGGGAAGGCAGAGGATGTGGGGAAAGCTACAGGTAGACTGACAGATTTAGTAAATGGAGCATGGGGAAGTTCTCTTCTGCCTATTCCCATTTTCTGCATGAAACAATAGTCAAAGATGTCAACTAGAAGTGAAGATTTGGGGTGTGGTATTGGTTTGAAGAGAGGAGCAGGTAAGTGGAAAGGTCAGTTAACTACAAGACTGTGGTAGGATTGCTGGCAGTGTTAAAGGCCTGCTTGAGATCTGTGCTCTGTATAAAATAATCTTCAAAGTCAAAACCTTGATTGTCTTTTTCTTCTCTTTCTGTGGTCCAGCCCCTGTACAGGCACCAAGGGCTACGTCTTGCTACAATTAGTTGGTATATCAAGGAGTCATTTGGTAATTATTTTATTTATTATGCATTAATGTACATCAACACTTATTTATACATTCATTCGTTCATTCATTCATTCAATCAATCATATTTATTGAGTGCCAGGCACCATTTTCAGTACTGGGGTTATAGCAGTGAACAAAGCAGGTCTTTGCCTCAGGGAACTTGTCATCTACATCTTTAAAAACCTGAGGCCCAGCACAGTGGCTCACACAGTGGCTCCCAGCACTTTGGGAGGCTGAGGCTGGAGGACTGCTTCAGACTAGGACTTTGAGACCAGCCTGGGCAACATAGTAAGACCTCATTTTTATTAAAAAGTTTTTAAAAATTAGCCAGGCATGGTGGTGTGCACCTGTAGTCCCAACTACTTGGGAGGATGAGGCAGGAGGATCACTTGAACCCAGAAGTTCGAGGCTGCAGTGAGCTGTGATCACACCACTGCACTCCAACCTGGGTGACAGAGTGAGAACGAGACCCTATCTCCAAAAAGTAAAAATAAAAAAAAATAAAACCTCATCTTTATTAAACATAATGAAAACCAATTAGATTAGGAAGAGGAAGTTTCCATATTTAAGTACTCAAAACTGGAGTCACTTAAATCCTTAGAAAGAAGATCTAAGGCCCCATGTTTAAGGCCCCATGACACATTGGGCCCAGCAAAGCAATCAAGACAATGCGGAGATCTGGCCTGCCACAGGGAGTGCCTCTTTATTTCTTTCCCACTAGTGCTGGGCTGGCTTGGTGGAATCCCACCAAGTGCAGCAGACAGAGGAGTAATCTGCTGGAATTTTTGTCTCTGGTGTCAGAGCAAGGATTCATCATTATCTCCAGAAGAGCTGAATTAATTAACCATCATAACAAAGCAGGGTCTGCTGCATCCAAATTCTCAGGACTGCATAAACCCTAGAAGACACAACTTCCTTTGAACTTATGAATATGCCCAAAAGGCAAACAGAGCATACACTAAAAAGGGCTTAATCACTGACGGAGCCTCCTCATTTCATCTTCCTTTCTTTCTGGCCTATTTTGGCCTTTTCTTTTTTTTCTTCTTTTCTCATTAATTTTTTTTTTTTTATTTTTTATTTTTTTGAGACGGAGTCTCGCTCTGTCGCCCAGGCTGGAGTGCAGTGGCCGGATCTCAGCTCACTGCAAGCTCCGCCTCCCGGGTTCACGCCATTCTCCCGCCTCAGCCTCCCGAGTAACTGGGACTACAGGCGCCCGCCACCTCGCCCGGCTAGTTTTTTGTATTTTTTAGTAGAGACGGGGTTTCACCACGTTAGCCAGGATGGTCTCGATCTCCTGACCTCGTGATCCACCTGTCTCGGCCTCCCAAAGTGCTGGGATTACAGGCTTGAGCCACCGCGCCCGGCCTATTAATTTTCATCTGCTTTTCATTTTCTAATGAAGTAAAGTCTTCTAAAACTACTGGCTCAGGAAGCCCCCATCTAATCGACCATAGGCAGTGATCCCTGGGACTCTGGGAAGAAAGTTGGCTTTAGTTTAAGCAGGGTTTCCTTCTGCTTTAAACCAAAACACATAGATATGGGGCACATAGATATGAGAAGAAGGGTGGAGTGAGAGCATGGACTGTGAGTTGACTCCAGGGAGAGATTTGGGTCCTTTGTTGGTAACCTCAAACTTCCCAGCTCGGTTACAAAAAGCAAGAATAAAGTGCTGTCTATTGGATCTAGAAAAAAAATCAGGAATGGAGTGGATGAGCTTTGTGCTCCATTCCTTTGCATTAACAAACACGTCTAACTTGTTTCAGAAGGGGAATATTAACCCGGGTGTGGTGGCGCACATCTGTAGTCCCAGCTACTCAGGAGGCTGAGGCGGGAGGATCAGTTGAGCCCAGGAGTTTGAGGCTGCTGTGAGCTGTGATTGCACCACTACACTCCAGCCTGGACGACAGAGTGAGACCCTGTCTCTAAAAAAAGAGGGAGTAGGGGAATATTAGAACTTGACTGTGTTGGGTTTGTGTGTGTGTGTGTGTGTGTGTGTGTGTTTTAACTATTACAAGCAGCATGTCTCCAAGCCATGACCTCTTCCGTCCAGTAGGTGTCAGCCACGCACAGCCTTTCTCTTTCTAAATCCGTATTTGTAAGAAAACGGCCCTTTCATCCATAATTTTCCCTAGTTAAAGGGATGAATTTCTTCCTATCTGAAGCATGTAAAACAACCGAAACAGTGGCTCCGATGTTGGAAACAGAATTGTACTAAGTACTTGGGATAGGGCCACACTGAGGACTGTGCGAAGGGGATGACAAATGTTGGGAGGGCTCAGGTGAAGTCCTGTGGGTCTCACTGAGCAGGTAAGTGTTAGCATCAAGGTGAGTCTCTAAAAGGCACAGTTAAGACACCAAAGCAAAAACACAGAGTTTCCCTCAGGTGAAAGAAGTTGAGGCTTCGACCAGTAGCTATGGCATCCTGAAAAAGCGCTCCGTGTAAACTATCGATCTCCCATTTGCCCTTGAATAGACTGTCTTGTCTTTGACCTCAGGTAAAATCTTTCTTTGAGCCTCAGGTTTCTAATTTTTAAAATCTTTAAAATAACTGCCTTGTCTGCCCAAGATACTACATGAGGAGGAAAAAATTGAGATATTGTTCAGAAAACCATTTTTAGGCTATAAAACACTATTTAAATGTAGAGAATAGAATAAAAATATAAAGTCAAATGCAGAATAGAGTAATCCCAGCACTTTGGGAGGCCGAGGCGGGTGGATTACGAGGTTAGGAGTCCGAGATGAACCTAACCAACGTAGTGAAACCCAGTCTCTACTAAAAACACAAAAATTAGCCAGGAGTGGTGGTAGGCGCCTGTAATCCCAGCTACTCAGGAGGCTGAGGCAGGCGAATCACTTGAACCCAGGAGCCAGAGGTCGCAGTGAGCCGAGAGCCGAGATCGCACCACTGCACTCCAGCCTGGGTGACAGAGTGAGACTCCGTTTCAAAAACAAAAAACAAAAAACAGTGTTCAAAATCGAATAAACATTAGTTTGTAATTTTTTACAGATTTTTGTCAACATATTACACCAAGGCTTTTCTTTCTGCCTTGTGTTCAATGTTAGTCACATGGAATTTTGATACACTTAAGAGTTTATGTCACAAAAAGATTCCAACCTCAAGAGTGGTACTTAACATAAATAATGATCCCTTGGAAAGTGGGGAGATTCCTTTCCTAACTTTGTTTGTTTTGGTTTTGGTTTTTTTTGAGATGGAGTCTCACTCTGTAGGCCAGGCTGGAGTGCAGTGGCGCGTTCTCGACTCACTGCAAGCCCCGCCTCCCGGGTTCACGCCATTCTCCTGCATCAGCCTCCAAAGTAGCTGGGACTACAGGCGCCCGCCACCACGCCCAGCTAATTTTTTTGTATTTTTAGTAGAGACGGGGTTTCACCGTGTTAGCTAGGATGGTCTCGATCTCCTGACCTCGTGATCCGCCCGCCTTGGCCTCCCAAAGTGCTGGGATTACAGGCCTGAGCCACCGAGCCCGGCCTGGTTTGGTTTTTCTAAAGACAGGGTCTCACTTTGCCACTCAGGCTGGAGTGCAGTGGTTCGATCTCGGCTTATTGCAGCCTCAACCTCCCGGGCTCACACGATCCTCCCACCTCAGCCTCCTGAGTAGCTGGGACTACAGGCGTGGGCCATCACACCCAGCTAATTTTTGTATTTTTTGTAGAGATGGGGTTTCACCATATTGCCCAGGCTGGTCTTGAACTCCTGAGCTCAAGCACTGCACCTGCCTTGGCCTCCCAAAGTGCTGGAATTACAGGCATGAGCCACCATGCCCAGCCCCTTTCCTATATATTACATTGCACCAGTAATAGATGGTAATAAGCCACTTATAAATTCCAAATGCTAAAGAAATAGAAATACTAATCTTCAGCAACTCTTCCTTTTTAACGTGTGCACCTAGTACCACTGTATTCCAAGAATGTATTTGATCCCATAACCCCCTTAACTTCTTAGTTCATAATTTGAGAAGGCTAAAGCTTACCTTATTGTTATCAGTTTACACTGGTTTTAGCAAGAGACCTCAAATTCATCACATTCATGTTTTATCCCACATTAAGTCTGCATCATATAAATTACAACTACCAAACATTACTGAAGGACCTCACGTTTGAGAAGCATTATTTGTTTTATACGATGATGTTGAAATCTGAGCAGAAGTCTTCAAAGCTGAATGCTTACAAATGAATCCACCAAATTTTCCCTCAGTGCTTTCTAAGGTTGTCAGGAAAGGCTAGAGGCAAATTCAACATTTTTTCATTTCCCATGACTCATTCCCTCCCATGGAGTTTTGTGCTATATATTCCCTGCCTTGTCTGGGATTTTTTGTTTGGTGTTTTTTTTTGCTGAGCCTTTCAATTTGCTGTATCTTGAACTAGCAAAAGGAGGAGAGGAAGTTCCTCCCAACCTTTGAAACCTCTTAATACTTGCTGAGTGATCAAGGGGGCAGATGACTGCTGATTGAACTTTACCCCATTTGAAAAAGGTTTTGCTATGATAGCTCAACCAACCTCATTTTAAGGAATTAAGTATTTATTTTCCTTAAAACCCAAAATCTTTTGGAACATTTTCCAGAAAGTGAGGCCAAATTTCTGTAGTTAGAGGTCAGTTTGGGGGAACTTTATTTTTTAGGCCCACTTTAAAATTAAATAATTTTGCATAATATATTTAATAAGGCTAAAATTAACTTTATTTTAGACTTATAGTGTTGTCCACTATATTGCTTTATACTGTTTTTTTGAAATACTTTACAATTATGAATAGACATTGTTGCTCTCACCTTAAGGCAGCAGTTTCTGAGTGAAATTCTTCAGGGAAGTAGAGGCATAATTTCAATATGGTAATAAGATAGTTATTCTAACATCAATAAGTCTGTTTCATGATCAGCGATGTACTCATAATTCCCCATGTGTGCTTTTCAAATAGTTTATAGCACAAAAATATTAGAAGTTGCAGAACCGCAGTTTGAGTCATTTTTTTTAAATGTTTCAGCCAGCCCTAAATAAGAGCTGTGAACAAGGCTACCTGGTGATTTTGTTTTTTATATTTTTGTATGTGCATGTGGTTTTTCTGGCTTTTTGTTTTGTTTTGTTTTTGAGACAGGGTCTTGCTCTACCTCCCAGGCTGGAGTGCAGTGGCGTCATCACAGCTCACTGCAGCCTTGACCTCCTGAGCTCAAGCAATCCTCCAGCCTCAGCCTCCTGAGTAGCTAAGACTACAAGGCCTGCACCACTGCACCCGGCTAATTTTAAAATTTTTAGTAGATGGGGTATCGCTCTGTTGCACAGGGTCTCAAACTCCTGGGCTCACGTGATCCTTCCCCCCTCAGCCTCTCAAAGCGCTGGGATTACAGGCGTGAGCCACCGCTCCTGGCGATTTTGTTTATTCTGTACTCTTAGTAGCTAACAATTACACTAAAAGAACCTTTTTCCCATTGTTAATTCCTTCCATTTCCCTCCCCCACCCGTCGATTCCCCCTGTTTTTAGGAAACTCGAAGATGTCTCTTCAACGTTCTCTCCTGTATTCTCAAATGATCTAGTCCTAAATATTTTAATACATTTGGCTAGTTTATTTCTGATGGCATTAAAAGTATCTGCACAACTGTTCCCTTATTTATAAAGCTCACAGATGCTGTATGACCTGTAACATTATACTAGCTAATGAGCTCTCCCGGAACAGTTGACGTGGAAGGAGTTTACTTCCACTTGGTTGCAAGGAGAAAGATGGAGAAAGCGAGAGACGATTGCAAAAGGAAATAACTTAGTCCATTTTCTCAGTGCTGTTTGGGGGCTCTGTGCTAATACTTCAATTGCAGAGGAGGGAGGAGACGGGACTGAGGATGGAGGGGAGCAGAGGAGGTAGGGGCGGAGCCTCGGCGGGCGAATAAAACCCCTCGCTAAAGAGAAGCACGTTAGTGTGTGGAGAAGCCACTCTCCCGAAACCCAGAGGGATGGGGCCGGCTGTGCAGTAGAACGGGGATCGAAAAGAGGAAAACAAGCGCACGAAGAACAGCGAGAAAGAAGAGGACATCTGGGAAAGGCGGAAGCAGAAGAAGGGGAAGGGAAAAGAAATCCAAAGCAGGTGGAAACCAGATCTAGAGCAACACGGTCAGGTTCACAGTTTGTTTTCCTGGAAGAGAAGAAAGTACCTGAGGACTGCCCTTTTTTCCTACCGTTAATGAAAACTACTTTTGTCTTTATCATAAAAGAAAAAACTAAGGGGAGGTAAAGGCAATCTCCTGTTTTATTAGGGGGAGAGGTGAAGGGAAATCCAGGCTCTCTTTCTGAAGCTCTGGAATAAACCACTGCCTGGTGCACACAGCAGTTTGAACCATCCTGGTTTCTGAAGACACATCCTTTTCAGCAGAATTCCAGCCGGAGTCGCTGGCACAGTTCTATTTTTATATTTAAATGTATGTCTCCCCTGGCCTTTTTTTTTTTTTTTTTTAAGCAACACTTTTCTTGTTTGTAAACACGAGTGACCAGACTGTGTGAATACGGAGTAGGAATATTTTTCGTTTTCTCTTTTATCTGCTTGCCTTTTTTAGAGGGTAGGAGTGATTCCTATTTCGGAAAAGGACGTTCTAATTCAAAGCTCTCTCCCAATATATTTACACGAATACGCATTTAGAAAGGAAGGCAGCTTTTGGAGGTTGCAATCCTACTGGGAAGGATGGAAGAAGGAGCCAGGCACCGAAACAACACCGAAAAGAAACACCCAGGTGGGGGCGAGTCGGACGCCAGCTCCGAGGCTGGTTCCGGAGGGGGCGGAGTAGCCCTGAAGAAAGAGATCGGATTGGTCAGTGCCTGTGGTATCATCGTAGGTGAGTTCCATTCCTTCCCGCCGACCCCTCCTCTCCCCTCTGGTGGTCCTCCTGTGAGATCTTAACCCTTCCAGAGCATTATTGTTCTTCCTATTCCTTAAAAAGGATTGTCAGTCACCTGAGCTGTAACCCATCTCCATTGGTCAAGTTTGAGAGGCATAGGAAATACATCACACATCTCTTCCTCCAAACCAGGCAAAGATTCTGCCCAGTGTTCATGGAAGGGAGCAAATCGTGGTCAGAAACCCGGCTGATGATTAGCATTGCCTGGGAACTCCTGAAAAATATAGCTCCTGGTCCCTACACTTGGAGGTTCTGGTTCAATAGGTTTAAGGTGGGACTGAGGAATCTGAACAAGTTTTTATGCAGCTATTCTCCCCAGGCTGAGGATAGGCTCTTAAGGCATATTTTGCAGTTTCATGTTAAATGAAACTATGGGATAGGTACTAAAAATAGCAACATTAATGCCCTGCCTTTTTATTTTAGCGTTTTCCGCCTTATGCAGCACTTCTACTGTGTGAAGTAGCTGTGACAGGGCTGTTATTCCCATTTCACAGATGGGGAAGTTATGGAAGAAAAGGGAACAGATTGTGCCTCTCGGTTAAATGGAGAGTTTGCAGTTTCTCTAGTTGCCTGGTGGAGTCCACTTGTCTCTTAACAGGCACGGAGGACCTGGTGAGGCTCTTAGAGGGAATCAGGAGTAACTAGAATGTGTAGAATGTGGAGTTGAGGAGGAACTGATGGGTAAAATATGTGTCCTAGCTGGGAGGTGCTGAAGGTGGGGAACCTGGGTGGCCCCAACAGTGCCAGTGCAGGCCACTCAGACCCCCTGGCTGTACTTTGCAGGGCAAGGGTCCCAAATACAGCTTCATCTCTAGACAGCACATCCTCTTTCCAGAGAAGCCTTGGAGATGGATTGCAGGCAATAAGCTCACTATTCCTGCCCTCACTTCAGAGTGAGAGATCGTTCTGCTATCTTTGGTAGAGGGCTTCACTTTCTTCCCAGAAAAAGGAGTGCAGGACAGTCAGGCATAGATATGCTTCTTTGTCATCTCTCCAGAGTTCCTTTATGAAAGCTCACTGTGTCCGGGTGCCCCGAACCAGTTTCTCTGGCTGACGCCATGTTCTATGCAATAGCTCAGAGATATTTTGGCATCTGAGCAATAGTGACACTGGAGAACACTCTTGAAGTCAAATAAAATCAGTACAGTATTCAGATAATCCTCTTCACCTCTACACCCGGAACTTCAGTGACCAAGCTCTCTTCAGTCTCTTTCTAAAATGAAATCCCATCCCCCCACCTCCTCCCACCCTCTGGAATCCTACTTTATGTGATTCTCTGATTCTGGGAAGTTTTCCAGGCCATCTACAGTTATAAGAAAGATAATGTTATAAGAAAAATTATAGTCATGATCTGAATCTCTCTTTACTTTTTCTCATGACCTTTTTTTTTTTTTTTTGCCTCTCCTTCACTTTATCTCAAAAAAAAAAAAAAAAGAACAGCCAAGTATTCAGTATGTATAGCACATGCCAGTTTAAGGTCTATAAATAGCCCAGAGCCTGATACCTCTTTCACCAATTTGACTGACAGAATTAAGCCTTTTCCTCCCTCTATGAAGGTTCTGACTTATACACAGATGTGCACGCCCACAGGCACACAAGCACAATTAAACATCCTTCTTCCTGCCTCAGCCTGGCTCACCCTTCCCAACATAGGTTCAGGTATTCAAGGGTAGAAGGTATTTTCCTCTATACTGATGTTTTTGTCTCTTCCTTTAACATCTTTTTCAAGACTATGAAGAAACGGGAGTGTTCAGATAAAATAAGTACAATTTCTATGGGTATATGTTACTACTGATTTGCCCACAACCTTATGGATGGTACTTCAATGGGAGAATAATCTCAAAGCTCCCCATGGTGACATTGCAGTAACAAGAATGGCAACTCTGGTGTTCTGTGATGAAAAGAGATTCCAAATATGTGATTTTACAGAAATCGGGATATTTTTGCAAAGCATGAGAATCCTTGTAGAGTTAATAGACACTATTCTACCCCAACTCAAGCTAGACACAAATTTCCCCTTTAAGATGATACAGGGGAAAAAATTCATTCTGCTTCCCCTCCTGCATGGCTGTTGAGTCGCAGATGTGCTGAGGAACTGCCCTTTCCTCTTCTGGAGAAGTTTCTCAGTGGATGATCATGATTCAAGTGTTTTCAAGACCAAATGCAAAAATAGAAATGGCATTTTCTGTGTAGATTTCAGGGATCTGGTGTTCAATGTCAACACTGCAGGAAAAAAGAGAACTAAAAGGTAAAAAGAGGGACGGGCATTGTGGCTCATGCCTGCAATCCCAGCACTTTGGGAGGCCGAGGCAGGCAGATCACGAGGTCAGGAGATCGAGACCATCTTGGCTAACACGTTGAAACCCCATCTCTACTAAAAATACAAAAAATTAGTTGGGCATCGTGGCACATGCCTATAGTCCCAGCTACTCGGGAGGCTGAGGCAGGAGAATCGCTTGAACCCAGGAGGCAGAGGTTGCAGTGAGCCAAGGTTGCACCACTGCACTCCAGCCTGGCTGACAGAGCGTGACTCCATCTCAAAAAACAAAAAAGGTCGAAAAGAGAAAGGAAATTTTCTAAGTGAATCAGGTGACGTGGTATGGAAAAGTAGCATTTGTCCCAAATCTTTCTTTCTTTTTTTGAGATAGGGTCTCGCTGTGTTGCCTAGGCTGGAGTGCTCTGGTGGGCTGACTGCATTGCTGCAGCCTCAAACTCCTGGGGTCAAGCGATCCTTCCACCTCAGCTTTCTCAGTAGCTGTGACACAGGCATGCATCACCACACCTAGCTAATTTTACATTTTTTCTTGTAGAAACAGGGTCTCACTATATTGCCCAGGCTGCTCTCCGACTCCTGGGCTCAAGAAATCCTCCCACCTCAGCCTATCAGTGCTGGGATTACAGGCATGAGCCACCACGCTCGGCCCCCAAATCTTTTTTATTTTTATTTTTTTCAGGGACTGTGTCAAAGGTACATTTGCCCTAAATCTCTCTCTCTCATACCTAACTGACTTAGAGGGATAATTTAAACTACCTTTTTTTTTTTTTTTTTTTGAGACAGAGTCTCACTCTGTTGCCCAGGCAGAGTGCGGTGGTGCGACCTCAGCTCACTGCAACCTCCCAGGCTTGGAGTGCAGTGGCGTGATCTCAGCTCTCTGCAACTTCCGCCTCCCGGGTTCAAGCGATTCTCCTGCCTGAGTTTCCCAAGTAGCTGGGACTACAGGTGCGCACCACCACGCCCAGCTAGTTATTTTTCATTTTTAGTAGAGATGGGTTTCACCATGTTGGCCGGGCTGGTCTTGAACTCATGACCTCAGGTGATCCACCCGCCTCAGCCTCCCAAAGTGCTGGGGTTACGGGAGTGAACCACCACACCCGGCCTAAAGTACATGTTTTGTAAAATTTCATTCACAATCATCATGGATGATTGAAAGCAGGGATAACAGAATGGTAGGTGTTATGGAAATATACTATGAATTAATAGAAGACTCATGCCAGAGAGTTCCTTATAACCTGATTGGGAAGATGAGATGCATATGTACTAAACAGAGAACACTGAAAATTAATGACATGGTTTAGTTGTGTAAGAGCTGAAGGAGGGCAAAGTTAGGTGAATGGTGGGAAGCAAGGAGAGAGAGGTTCTTACTAAGAACTAGATTAAGAAGCATCTTGAAGGATTTGAGGAGAAGATGAAGTAGGGGATTCTGGGAGTTTTCGTAGGTAAAAGCACAATGACTAAACTATTATTTCCTAGATCAAAGATTGTGTCCTTAAAAAAAAATTGAACTATGAGAAAAATTGACCCAGATGTGGTGGTGGATACCTGTAGTCCCATCTACTTGATCATTTTAGCCCTGGAGTTTCAGGCCAGCCTGGGCAACAGAGCAAGACCTCATTTCCTTTTTTTTTTGGAGACAAGATCTTACTCTGTTAACCAGGCCGGAGTACAGTGGTACAATCATAGCTCACTGCAGTCTTGAAAGCAATTCTCCCACGTCAGCCTCCGAAGTAGTTTAATAATTTTTAAAATTATTTTTAATTTTTTTTTTGAGACAGGGTCTCCCTATGTTGCCCAGGCTATCTCAAACTCCTGGGCTCAAGCAATCCTCCTGCCTTGGCCTCCCAAAGTGTTGGGGTTATAGGTGTGAGCCACCGTGCCCAACAAAACCTTGCCTCTTAAAAAAAAAAAAACAAGTGTCTTATATATTTCTGAATCTTTAGTGTTTAACAGAGTGCCTGCTAAGGATTGTTGAATTTAACAGACTCTAGGACAAAAATATGAACAGGAAACATTTATCTGCAGGGCTGCTGGGAACCTGGCTTGAAAATCTTTAAGCTAGGAGTAGTTTGATCAACCTGGACAATTAGGTTGGCCCATTTTAATCTTTTTTTTGAGACGGAGTCTCTGTCACCCAGGCTGGAGTACGGTATCTTCAACCTCCACCTCCCGGGTTCAAGCGATTTCCCGCCTCAGCCTCCCGAGTAGCTGGGACTACAGGCATGCACCACCATGCCCGGCTAATTTTTTTTTTTTTTTTTTTTTAGTAGAGACGGGGTTTTGGGGTTTCACTGTGTTAGCCAGGATGATCTCGATCTCCTGACCTCTTGATCCGCCCACCTCGGCCTCCCAAGGTGCTGGGATTACAGGCGTGAGCCACCGCGCCCGGCCTATTTTAATTTTTTAACATCACCCTTGCCCTAACCTAACCAGGCTTTTGCTCTCCATGTGCTTGGCTAAGGAAACCTGTTGGCAGCATATTAATTTAGATTTCACCATGCATGTGGAGTTCCCCGCAAAGCCGAAAGAGGGTGTGGAAGACAGCAAAGTTCATTTATTAATGATACCAAAGGTACTGTTAATGCTGTGTTTATTAAACACTTAGTATATGCCAGGTACTCATCCAATTATCTAACATACCTGAACTTATTTGTCATTCACAATAACTCATTTGGTAGACACTTTATTATCTCTTCCTCCAGATAGGAAA
Source organism: Theropithecus gelada (assembly GCF_003255815.1). Lineage (NCBI taxonomy): Eukaryota > Metazoa > Chordata > Mammalia > Primates > Cercopithecidae > Theropithecus > Theropithecus gelada. The sequence continues at coordinate 24,452,000 of NC_037675.1, read as the reverse complement.
TAGAGACTCAAAGGGGTAAGCAACTTTGCTGAAGATCACACAACTAAAAAATATTAGAGCTAGGATTCAAACCCAGAGCTTGTCTGAATTCTGAATCAAGCTCGTAAGCATTATTCTTCACTATTTCTCTTTTTATCTCCTAAAGGAGCATTTTCTTTTAGAATCCGGACAGAGATCCTTATTCATTTTTATAAATGAATGTTTATTGTATAGCAATTAATTTTGTGTTCCCAGTAAGGAAGTTCCCATTATATGGGGGAGCTGGGTATGGAAGAAAGTAATATTCCCGGTGCAATTGCAGGAAGATTTGGGTGAGCCTGAGGGGCATCTGGCCAGCACAGACCATGCTTACATTCATTCCTGCACGTGCACAACTTTCCTTTATGGACCAGTGTCCTTCCCAGCCATGTTAGAGGTGCCCACAGAGTTCTCGGCCGTTTAGGTACCTTATACCAGTCACATATCTAGGTATGTAACCAGCATCTATGTCTTGAAGGCATTAAAAGGAAAACCTTAAACAAATTAAATTTAACAGTGTTTAATTGAGCAAAGAACAATTTGTGAATCAGGCAGCCTCTTGAACTAGAACTGGTTCAGAGTTTCTGGGGCAGCCTCATGGTCGAAGATTTATGGGCAGAAAAAGGCAAGTGACATACAGGAAATGGAAGTAAGGTACAGAAACAGCTGGATTGGTTACAGCTCTACGTTTGCCTTATTTGAACATGGGTTGGACAGTTGGCTGCCTTTGATTGGCTGAAACTCAGTTAATGGTACAAAAGTAGGTTACAGTCTATTTACACATCCAGTTAGGTTACGTTTCACTACCTATGGAGAAAACTTTAAGTGGAATTTAAAATATGTATGGAGGCAGCTTTAAGCTAAACTTAACAAAGGTGAAAAAGCTGTTTGGAGAGCTGTAATAGTAAATCAAAAAAGTATACAATATCAGACCATTTTGTTTTCAGCACAATTTATGTTTATAGGGGATCTTGGTATATTTGCTATGGAACAATACTGGATGCAGATCTAGCTACTAGACCACTATCTCCCAACTAACATGACTTTTTAAAATAGTATTTATTGAGCTCTTACTAAATGCCAATTCTTTTTTTTTTTTTTTTTTTTTTTTGAAACAGAGTCTTACTCTGTCACCCAGGCCGGAGTGCAGTGGTGCAATCTCAGCTCACCGTAACCTCCCGCTCCCAGGTTCAAGTGATTCTTCTGCCTCAGCCTCCCAAGTAGCTGGGATTACAGGCGTGAGCTACCATGCTCAGCTAATTTTTGTATTTTCAGTGAAGACAGGATTTCACCATGTTAGCCAGGCTAGTCTCAAACTCCTGACCTCAAGTGATCCGCCCGCCTTGGTCTCCCAAAGTGCTGGGATTATAGGGGTGAGCCACCGCGCCCTGCCTAAATGCCAATTTCTGAGTTATAAGCTCTTTACATATATTATTTTATTCAATCTTCACAACAATCCTAAGAAAGTACTTATTATAATTACCTGTACGTTAAAAATGGGGAAATTGAGTCACAGAGCTGGTAGCTAATTTTCCTAGGGTCACACCACTGATAACTGCGACGACTCCATAGCCAAAACACTTAACTATTTCCCATTTCTAATTGGTAACCAAGACAGGAGGAGGCTGATGTGTATTGCATGCTGGGGCAGTTGGCCATGGAGGAAGACAACCCTGAGATTGGAGTCCAGAAAGACCATGGATGTCTGATACTGAAAAAATTGGGGCAAAAAAACTTTAAGGGTTTCTGTCAACAGAGAAATGTGGCTATGGGTATAACCTGTACTGAAATGGCTCTGGGCTGACTTGGAAAATTTTCAAGTATGAAAGATCTCACACCCATGTGGTCTATACCATTTTAGAAGATTTTGCATTTTAGTCTCGAATATGATGTATGAGCTTCTAATCCCAAAAATGTCTACTGGATATTAAGCAGAGGGAGGGAGTGTGAAAACTGCTTCTTGAGTTTGTATTTCAACAACAAAAAAAAAGAAAAACAAATATACACACACAAAACATGGAGGGATTAGGATTTGGTTCATTCAGGATGAAAATGTGATTAAAACTCTCATTGTTCTCAAATAAAATTCTGGGACAGGAGCCACTAGGAGGTATTTCAAAACAAACACATCTTGGTGAGTAGGGAAAGGCTATACACCCAGCAATGTAATAATAATTAAGTAGCTACCATTCACTGAGCACTTACTATGCACCAGATTTATAGTGCCCGATTAGTACTTTATAAGTGTTCTCATCTAATCCCACACAATAACTACTGTTATAGAAGAGAAAGGTTCAAATAGGTAAGTAAGTGGGTGATGGTAGAACCTAGATTCCCACCCAGGTCACTAAACTCTGAAGCACCTGGGCTTAACTAAAATGCTCCTCAGTCTGGAGTGCAAGGTGTCTGGGACCAGGGATCCTGTTGGATGCTTCCTGCCTCCAGGAACCAGAGAGCTCAAGGAGTAATTTGATTGAATCTGCTGTTGTCAGGGCGATAATACATTCCCTCAAAGAGCAGAGTTACACAGAATGACTTACTAGCAGGAGATGCTTAGAGTCAGGGAAAGAAAGTAGGAATCTGGCAGGTAAAAAACTATGTCCAAGAGACACACTAGACAGCCATTTTAAACAACCACAGTTAAAAACACCCCGTACCTGCCAGGTGCGGTGGCTCATACCTGTAATCCCAGCACTTTGGGAGGCCGAGGTGGGTGGATCACATGAGGTCAGGAGCTTGGGACCAGCCTGGCCAACATGGTGAAACCCCCTCTCTACTAAAAGTACAAAAATTAGCCAACTGTGGTGGCAAGTGCCTGTAGTCCCAGCTCCTTGGAAGGCTGAGGCACGAGAATCGCTTAAATCAGGAGGTGGAGGTTGCAGTGAGTCAAGTTGCACTACTGCTCACTCCAGGACTCTGTCTCAAAACAACAACAAACAAACAAACAAAAAACACCACTGTACCCAAATCAAATAACCTTCTCAGAGAGGCCAGCACCATATATACACTTTTCTGAGTTAAATCAGCTTATTGAAGTGGGGTAGAGGTGTGGGGTATCTTGGCTGGGGCTTCTCAAGTTGCCAGGCGACCGAGGTTTTCTGTCTTTCTGATGAGTAATCCAGCAGCACAGCTGCCTTCAAAGAAATGCCTCAGGAATTTCTGTTGTCGTTTTGTTGATATTGTAGGAGAGGGAGATGGATCTAGAAAAGCAGGCACGTGCAAATGATCCCAGGAGTATATCCCAAACTACAGAAAACGAGAGCCATTCAGGAACCCAGGGGGCTAGAAACTGTTCCTTTCCAATGTTGAACTCCCTGCTGAGCACACAGAGCATGGAGGACCATGCCTTCTTTCCCCTCCCAGAGCATGTCTACAGAGCAGGCCCCCAGATCCCTTCTCCCTGGATATCTGGAAATGGCAAACTGCAGGCTACTCTCTGCGGCAGGAGTGGGAGCAACTGGACATAGGATTCAGAATTATTCCATATTTTAACAAACACTCACTGAGCACACTATATTCTAGGCCTTGTCCTGAGCACTGGTGAATTTTATTTCTAGGAGGCAAAATAATCCCTCAAGTCTATTTTAAGCTGTTTTATTTATAGAATGAGTGAAGTTTGAGCTGAAAACCTTTATTGATCACATCTCATCCCTCATCTTTGTCACAGTCACATGTCTTCTCATTGGTTTGCTCCCTGCTTTAAATATCCTCAGCATTAGCAGTGACGTTACTTCTGAGGAGAAGGTTTCACAGTGTCTGAAGATGGACCAGGCAACCTCACGCTCAACTGCACATTGCAAAAGCAGATTATTCAGACAGAGTACCACTGCTGCAGAATTATTACTTTTCTCATCTGTCTCTCTGTTTTAAAGGTGCTGGTTTGTACATTTAGGAAATGCACAAATACTTCAGCTGCTTTTTAAGAGTACAGTTCTGCAGAGAGTGTTTAGTAAGCAGCTGATAAAGACAGGTCAGGTTGACCTAAGGTGATATTTGGACCCTGATACTGAAAGCAGAAAGTTTAATGTAAATTTTTCCATGATTTGCATCAGCATGCCATAGAATGGGAAGAACCACTGATTAGAAAAAGATGGGCTTTAGAGATAGTCTTAAGTTTGCAAACCGCTTCCCTATTTACAATCTTCGTAATCTTGAGCAAGCTAATTATCAGTTTACTTAGATGTGCAATGGAAATTTGTTGTGGAGTACTTAAACAAAGCTGGCTGAGTGGGGTGGCACATACCTGTAATTCCAGCACTTTGGGAGGCTGAGATGGGAGGATCACTCGGATCCAGGAGTTCAAGACCAGCCTGGGCAACACAGTGGGATCCTGCCTCTACAAAATATTTAAAAATTAGCCGGGTAGGGTGGCACACGCCTGTGGTCCCAGCACTAAGGAGGCTGAGGTGGGAGGATTGCTTGAGCTCCAGAGGCAGAGGTCGCAGTGAGCTGTGATCATGCCACTGCACTCCAGCCTTGGTGACAGAGTGAGACCTTGTCTCAGAAAAAAAAAAAAAAAGGAAAAATTTAAAAAATAAAACAAAGCCCTTGCACTCCTTTAACTCAAGGAGAGAAATAAATTAATATTTATTGGAAAATGCCATAGTGCATCAGTATGCTGTACAATGGGGGGAACCATTGATGATTAGTGGTTCCCACCTTCAACTCACACCTTCAATAATTTTGGTTCTGAAATTTGAATTGGACTGATCCAGTGAGATGACTGACCATTTCAGTCCAAGTCTGATCTGCTTAGCAACCAGCTGGTTGCTTTTCCTTTTCTCTTTGCTGAGCTGAGTCTACTCACTCATCAGCATTGGTCTGACACTTCCCTTTTCCAGGAAGACTTTTCTGAACAGCCCATGCCAGTGATATTTTTTTTTCACACATTAAAATCTTGTCATGTATTGCAATAGCCCTCACACAGCTTCTGCTCTGCGTGGTGGTATCAGCTCTGTGTCTGTGCACACGTGTCTTCCCTTTCCACACAGTTCCTTGAAACCAGGCACTGTGTCTCACTTTCACATCCTATAACCTAGTACATGGTGCGTATTGAATAATAGCAGTCAGTCAAAAACAAATCATCATTCAAGATTGCCTCACAACAATGTGCATATACTTAACACTGCTAAACTATAGACTTAAAAATGGTTAAGATGGTAAATTTTGTTATGTGTTTTTACCACAATGAAAATTTTGTTCTGTTTAAAAATGAGTTATTCCCATGAACAATACATTTTTGTGCTTAGCTTAAAAAAAAAAAAAATCATCCAGGCTCAAATTTGAAAGGGATTAGAGCTCAACCAAAAGGTAACAGTGCTGAGGTTGAGAAGCCTTGTTCTACCTTCGAACTTCAATGAAGCCCAGATACTTTGTTGTGGGAGGCTGTCCTGTCTATTGTAGGATGTTTAGCAGCATTACCTGCCTCTACACACCAGGTGCTGGTAGCTCTCCCACCCTCATTGTGACAACCAAAAGTGTCTCCAGATACGGCCAATTGCCTTCTTGAGGTGGTAGACAAAGTTGAAAACCACCGAGGAAGACAAAGCCTCTCACTGTAGATGCCTGCCTCCCCAGTTGGGCCGGGAATGCTGGAGGCAAGATGTGGGTCCTTCATGGGCTTATTTGAGGGCTCAACACTCAGCTCCCCACCACCCCCAGGCTACGATGCCTGTCTTTCAGTAACTGGTAGTTGGCTCCATTCGTTTCATTAGAAGTCCGTGTGTGAACAAGTGCTTCCCCATTACCTTCCAAAACAAGCATGTACAGAGTGGGCGCTCAATAAATACCTTTTGAGATGTGATTACCTGCTGTCCGCCCACCTGCGGCATCTAAAAATTACACCTAGACCAGCAGACAAATGACTCAGAGAATGTTTCACAGTCCTGGCTGTACAGTACTGTTTTGGAGCCAAGCCTCCAAAGCAAGTCCATTGAATTCTTCTAGGACTGGTCTCTGTCCCTACTGCTACAAATCCTAACCATTCCTTACATTTGTTAGCATTTCACAAATTGTAAAGTGCCTCACATATAGGCTCTCCCTTGATTCCCCACAACAACCCTGTTGAGGTAGGCAGGGCAGGAACAATTACTCCTATTCTGCAGATGAAGAGAGTGATTTTCACAAAAATTCAGGTCACATAGCAAAGCAAGAACAAAGTTTCTCCTCCAGCTCTAAGTCTAGTGCCCTTTCCATGTTTTCAATAAAGAATCCAGAGCAGCAGAGTTCTGCAGCGCCTTCCACATCTCAGTCTGCAGAAGATGTTGACTCCTCAGGGCATGTGTCAGAGTCTTGACCTGCTACCACCCCTGAGGAGCTGTTTGTACAGTCCTGATGGGAAAGTGTAAACAGGGTGAGAGGCATGGTGAGCTTCCAGGCCTGGCGTGAAGATCAAAGCCTGGGCCCCACATGCCAGACCTGCTTTCACGCTGTTCCCTTAGTCCTGAAAAGCTCTGAGATCCTCTCAGCCACTTTGTGGAAGAAACACAAAGCAGGATCACCTAGCTTTCTCTGGACATCATGGAAATGGCCAAAACCTCCAAGCCCCGGGAGAAGGCTGTAGCTAGATTTCAGGGCTAGCATGAGTAAGGAAGGCCAAAGCCTTTTGGATCTGAGGGTCTGTTGGGCGTCAGAAGTCTGTAATTCTATGCCTTAGGAAATTCTCTGATGGCTGTAACATTCTAGTGTGGACAAGCCTAGATGTGAGTAATGCTTTAATGGGAGTCACATGGATATTGGTCTACAGATGGGGGAGTTAGTGATTATTCACGGCAAATGTGGGTTTTCTCAATTCCGGCAATTTTTCTAGTGAAGACTTGCCCATTGAGACAACGTGGCTCCTTTTTAATGAAATGGTTTGCTTGGTTTTTCTTTGACAGAACAAGCCAAACTGGGTTTCATTGTCCAGGCATCCTAGAATTCATTCTTCACTAAAGAAGATCTGTGTGATAAGATGACTACTTTATTAGTTGAGGGGGATAGAAGCAGGACTAAAACTCTAATCTTGAGTACCTCAGCAATACCGGATAGATGTGCATCTCATTCTAAGTGGCTTTACAGACGAAGAGTCTAAGCTAAAACATTGGAGGAAAAAACCCACAGTGATCAACTTTCTTCCTGTATCTCATCAAGAAACGTTTGTTGGCCGGGCGGGATGGCTCATGCCTATAATCTCAGCACTTTAGGAAGCCAAGGCAGGAGGATCACTTGAGGCCGGGAGTTCGAGACCAGCCTGGGCAACATAGTGAGACCCCCCCCGCCTTCTCCACCTAAAAAAAAAATTAGCTGGGTGTAGTGGCACACACCTATAGTCCTAGCTACTCAGGAGGTTGAAACAGGAGGATCACTTGATCCCAGGGGTTTGAGGCTGCAGTGAGTATGATCACACCACTGCACTCCAGCTTGGGTGAAAGAGTGGTGAGACCCACGGCCAAGCACGTAATCCCAGCACTTTGGGAGGCCAAGGCAGGCGGATCACCTGAGGTCAGGAGTTTGAGACCAGCCTGTCCAACATGGTGAAACCCCATTTCTACTAATAGTACAAAAATTAGCCTGGCATAGTGGCGCACACCTGTAATTCCAGCTATTCGGGAGGCTGAGGCAGGAGAATCACTTGAACCCATGAGGCGGAGGTTGCAGTGAGCTGAGATCGTGCCACTGCACTTCAGCCTGGGTGACAGAGTGAGACTCTGTCTCAAAAAAAAGAATGAAAGAGAAAGAGAGAGAGAAAGAGAAGGAAGGAAGGAAGGAAGGAAGGAAGGAAGGAAGGAAGGAAGGAAGGAAGGAAGGAAGGAAAAAAAAAAAAAGTTCATAGTCAAAGTAGAAAAGCCTTTTCCCAGTTCGTCTTTTTCAAAGCCACTCCGGAAAAGTCTCACTTAGACAGTGTCCAAGTTGAAAAGCCCAACTGTTAAAGTGTCTGTTGTGCAGTTTCCAGAGGGTAGGCAACATGGAATCATGGAGGAAAGCCTGGACCACAAGTCCAAGGACTTAGCTTCTCATCCAGGTCTTGCCACTTATACAGTGCATGACTTCGATGAAGTCCCTTCACCTCTCTGAGCCTCAGTTTTTGCAATGGTAAAATAGGAATGATACAACCTGCCCTGTGCACCTAAGCAAGTAGTTAGGAGACCAAGTAAGGTAATGGATATCAATGTTTTATAAGTCCCCATTGAAGGTGGTACTGCAATAGAAGGAATGAATCAGATCTGTGTTCCAACTCTTTAATAAGTTGCTCCTGTGAACCATGCCCATTGCCTATAAAGTAGACCATGGAAGACTGACCCTAGTGTATTAGGAAGACCTTTTATTTTCAGGGAAAAGCTGGAGGCTGTGACAGAAGATTTAGGCTCCAGTCCAGCTACAACGAACTTACCCTATGATTTAGGCAAATAACTGCCTTTCTAGGTCTCAGTTTCTTCATCCATAAAATAGGGATAATAATACCGCCCTCATTTTCCCCACTTGAAAAACAGGAATAATAGTTGTCCTACTTTCTTCCCCTATAAATTGGAGATGGTAGGCCAGGCGCAGTGACTCACGCCTGTAATCCCAGCACTTTGGGAAGTCAAGGAGAGTGGATCACTTGAGGTCAGGAGTTCGAGACCAGCCTGGCCAACGTGGTGAAACCCCATCTCTACTAAAAATTAAAAAATTAGTCAGGTGTGGTGGCACACGCCTGTAATCCCAGCTACTCCGGAGGTTGAGGCATGAGAATCACTTGAACCCGGGAGGCAGAGATTGCAGTGAGCTGAGAAAGTGCCACTGCACTCCAGCCTAGATGACAGAGCGAGACTCCATCTCAAAGTAAATAAGTAAATAAATAGGAGATGGTAATAATAGTCAGTCTACTTTCCTTAGCAGTGAAATAAGTGGGTTGCTTTACTCATTTGCCTGCAGTATATGCTTAACATTCTCACAGGATTTGGATGTTCCAAAGAAATAGGAATACTAAATTGCTCTGTAGAGAGGCACAAATGGTGTCAGATATCATTTATTAATTAAACATTATGGAGTGTCTACTAGGGGACACTTCACAGATAAGGGAAAGCAGCATAGTTCTTGCTTTCATGGTGCTTACAGTCTATTGGAGGAGATGAATATCAGATAGATAATCACACTAAAGATTGGATAGAAGTAGTAGACCCTACTGTTGAGTAAATGTAACATCAATTTTTTTTCCACTCTAGAACATATTTCTGCTGTGAGTGACATTCTTTCTCCTGCAGACGTCCCAGAGGCTGCTAAGGTGAAGGAAGTGTTCTCGACTTCTGGTTTGCTAGGGGGTGATTTCCTAGAATCAGAGACACTAATTTTTTTCCTATCCCCTAGCACTTAATTTACACTAGTGTAGCTCAATATTTTTTAGCTTTTATCTTTGTAATTTTATTTATTCATTTATTTATTTATTTATTTATTTATTTGCGACAGGGTCTTGCTCTGTCACTAGAGTGCAGTGGTATACTCACAGCTCACTGCAGCCTCGCCCTCCCAGGCTCAAGCAGTCCTTCCACCTCAGCCTCCCTAGTAGCTGGGACTATAGGTGCATGCCACCAGTCTGGCTAATTTAAAAAAAAAAATTTTTTTTTTTAGAGATAGGATCTCCCTATATCACCCAGGCTGGTCTCGAACTCCTGGGATCAAGTGATCCTCTTGCCTCAGCCTCCCAAAGTGCTGGGATTACAGGCATGAGCCACCCATGCCTGGCCTATCTTTGTAATTTTAATTTGGTCAAAATGAAGGTTTTGGGGAGAGAAACCCAATTTTTTGAAGTGAGGACTCTTATTCCAATGCCAGTCTACTGTGACCCTCGCAATCGCTCTGGCAGCTCTCTGTTAGCGTTCTTAAAGGTTGGGGCCTCCAAGAAGAAGTGAAGGCAAGAAGTGGGCAGTTAGTGTTGCACATCCCACCTTCCAGTGGCTCCTGTGGCCTAGAACAAGGGAAAGAGCACACACACTCGAAATGTCAGAGTGAAAACAGAAGAGAAGCACTTACTGATCCCTGCTGCAGTGTTTGTTTTCTACAAACCCTTAGTGGAACATTGCCCCTCTTCATTCCTGAGAAGATCAGATCTATTAAATAACACCCATCGTCATTTTCCCTCTTGCAACAGCCATTCATGGCTCTAAGAAGCACCTAGCTATACACTCCTCCCTTTTCAGTACCTTAAAGACCAAAGTCAAACCTTGTTTTTCTGCTGCTATTGATTGTTTTTCTAACCCCTTGAGCTGGTTTTATAACCCTAGTTCTATTGCTTTCATCTTGGCTGGCTTTGAAATGCCCTATAGATCGCTCTTTTGATAATTTCCTGCTAGGCAAGGAATTTACTATCGTCTTTCAGCACTATTAGCAAACCTGTCTCTAGATCTGTCATTTCCCAGCACTTGATGTCTTTCAGGGAACAGCAGTTTGGCAGGCAAAGAATCATTTGACAGGGGGAACGTGTCCTAAATCCTGGAATACTACAAGCAGGTCTTTTAGTCTCTACTAACCTAGTACTTCTGAACAGACCATATAGGGACTGTCTGAGAGAGGAGGCTGAAAGATGTCCTGTTGTCCTATTGTAGAACTTTACATAAACCTACAAGAAGAGGAGAAGTCTGTAAGGATTGGTGGCACTCAGAATCTCCTTTTTCTATCTTCTCTTTGCCTGATAGTTATATCACTAATTTGATGATGAGGAATTATTTTTCTTAGTTTCATTTCTATAAGCAGCCCCTTTCTGTTGCGAAAGACTGTTAGCACCAAAATTAGGAAGACATATTTGAGACAAATATGTGCTTCCTTTTCATCTGTATCTAACTTCAGCCTGTGCCCCCTGATTCTATATTTCAGTCTCAGGGCTAGATTGAGGTTGTGTTATGGTTGAGATCTGAGCGTCAGTTTTTGAAAGCTGAGCATAGGACCTTACAATCTCCATCTCACTGGTTCCAGACCACTACAGAGAGATCGTGGAGGCTTGAGATGTCCTTAGAACACAGTCAAATCCAGCTGACCTCAGGGTACTCTAGCTCTGCCTTTCCACCTGGATCCATTTGGTCTCTGCTCCTTTCCTCAGGCATTTAGTGGTGCAGCTGGGCAGAGCATGAAGCAGCACTTTCAAAGCACCCACCCAATGGACCTTGATGACCTATTTTATCACAAGAAGTGGACATGGGAACAGTTGGGAAGAAGCATGTCAGGAACAGCCTCCACACTCCTGTTCCTCCTCTGCATAACACACACAACCCAGCAGCCAGCCATTCAATACTGGCTGTGGGCCTCACCTCTCAGGAGAAAGCCAGCCCCTGCACACAAGCAGAAGTGGATTAGTGGAAAGAGCGCTGGATTAAGTATCAGGAGACTGACTTCTAGATCCAATTTTACCCATCAGTAGCTGTGGAATTTGGAGAAAGCCACTTAACCCCTCTATGTCTTAATCTCTTCGTTTGTAAAATAGAGAGGGAAGTACCTGCCTCTCTCCTCTCCCTGAATTCCATAAGGTTGTTTTGAGGGTCACATGAAACATTGGTGGGTAACGACTTTTGAAAGAATATAGTACTGAGGCTTTGTACGTATTGCATTCCTACACACCACTTGTAAACTACTAGCACTGTTTTTATAGAGTTATTTTATGTTCTTCACCAAGGGTGGGGCCGTCATGTCTAGGGTAGAAGCCAGCCTCCAGGAATGTTTTCCACACTCATAAGTCTTGAAAACCCCCAATCTTGGGGTGTGACCACAATCTGTTCAAAAAAGGCTCATTTTTGAAGCCTTCCAGTGGGCAGGTGTTCTCTGAAAACAGTCCACTTTTCCAGCCCTGCCATTTTCAGAGCCTTGAGGCCCTTGTCACTTTGGGTGGACCACATGTCTCTCAGCTGGAGGGTCCTGAGATTCGATACTTCACCATCACTTACTGCAATGTGGACCTAGGCAACTCACTTGGTATCTCTGAGACTCAGTTTCCTCCTCTGTAAAATATGAGAAATGATATCTGATTCCATAGTGTCGTCCTGAGGATTAAATGAGATGTGGAAAGTACCTGACCAAGTTCCTAGTCAATATGTGTCAGTTCTCTGCTCCTCTCTACCCTACTTCAGGGAGAATTATTGCTAGACACACCTGCCTGCAGATCATTTACGTATCTCCAAGGCATTTCAGAATCAGATCGGAGATGAGACCACCCTCCAAATGCCAATCCTGCCAACCATCCTGTCTCTACTGTCTCCCCTTCTTACCCTTGGTGTCCCATGCAGGGAACATCATCGGCTCTGGAATCTTTGTCTCGCCAAAGGGCGTGCTGGAGAATGCCGGTTCTGTGGGCCTTGCGCTCATCGTCTGGATCGTGACAGGCTTCATCACAGTTGTGGGAGCCCTCTGCTATGCTGAACTCGGGGTCACCATCCCCAAATCTGGAGGTGACTACTCCTATGTCAAGGACATCTTCGGAGGACTGGCTGGGTAAGAGGATCTGTGGAGACCCAAATGGTCTAGGGGAAAAGGAGGAAGACATTCAGAAGGAGGTCAGATCAGAAAAAGCCAACGCTAGGAGTTTCCTGTCTCCAGTGTGCCAGGGGGTGCTAGAGAATGGAATGTCTCTTCTGCTTTCCTGCCATGGTTGCTAGTGTAGCCTTGTGTCCCCTCGAGGCTTCTGAGAATGACGGAGGGACCAGTTTTGTAGTTTTGACCTCTATGTTGATCTTAATGGGAAGGATGCTATGAGTGAGAGCAAACAGAACTGTATAACAACACTGACCATAGATTCCCAGAGAAAGCACATCACAAAAACAAAGCTCTTCTATCTTGACAAGTGAGAGCGGCCACCTAAGGTAGAGTGTACCCTCTTCTCACACTACCAAGGATAATGGCCTCCCTCTAGAGTTGGGCCCTAATCTTAAATTTCCTCAATTTCTGCACCCCTGCCATTGGTAAATCCTCACCAATGGGCCAAAGGGTGTGGAAGGTGCTTCCCCTGCAAACCTCCACTTGATACCTCTCCTGTTTGTTGCTTCTGTAACCACACACTTAATATGTCCTGTCTATCAACATTCAGGGGTTGCAAATTTTGTTTTTCCACCATTGGATGCTGGTGGCCACAGTGATGGAGAAGAGATGATGAAAGGAGAGAAGGAAAGAATGCCAAGACTTGTGTCAGTGCTTGTGGAAATTTAGCTCTTCATCATTAAACCATTTTATTGTCATTGCAGAGGGCTGGGTGTCTCATTTGTGGGTGGGGGCAGAGGCTGGGCTCTTCAGCATCTCTGAAAATAAAAAAGAGATACATGACTTGCCTGGGCTCTCCCCTGATGGCTCTGCATCCCTGCTATGCCTGTTGGCGGGGATGTCCCATTCCTCCTTCAGGTTCCTGAGGCTGTGGATTGCTGTGCTGGTGATCTACCCCACCAACCAGGCTGTCATTGCCCTCACCTTCTCCAACTACGTGCTGCAGCCGCTCTTCCCCACCTGCTTCCCCCCAGAGTCTGGCCTTCGGCTCCTGGCTGCCATCTGCTTATGTAAGTGTCATCTGGGTCTTCGTAGCAAGACAGCCTCTTTTATTATATTTATTATTATTATTTTTTAGAACAGAGTCCTCTGTCACTCAGGCTGGAGTGCAGTCACACGATTGCAGCTCACTGCAGCCTTGAATTCCTGGGCTCAAGTGATCCTCCTGCCTCGGCCTCCCAAAGTGTTGTGGTTACAGGTGTGAGCCACTGTGCACGGTCTGAGGGATGGCCTCTTTTAGCCTCCCTGGTGGTCTACATGTCTCTGACTCTCCTTCCTTCTCTCCTTTTTTTTTTGGAGGCAGGGTCTCACTCTGTCTCCCAGGCTGGAGTGCAGTGGCGTGATCTCCATTCACTGCAACCTCCGTCTCCCAGGTTCAAGCAATTCTCCCACCTCAGACTCCCAAGTTGCTGGGATTACAGGCGTGAGCCACCATGCCTGGCTAATTTTTGCATTTTTTGTAGAGATGGGATTTCACCATGTTGGCCAGGCTGGTTTTGAACTCCTGGCCTCAAGTTATCTGCCCACCTTGGCCTCCCAAAGTGCTGGGATTACAGGCCTGAGCCACCTCACCCTGCCTCCTTTTCTTTTCCCCATTACTTTTCTTTCAGTTTCCTACAAGTGTGTTTTGTATGAATGGATTCTGCATACAATTGTCCGGTGGGAAAAAAAAAAAAGACAGACAGACAGACAGACAGACAGACAGAGAGAGAGAGAGAGAGAAAGAAAGAAAGAAAGAAAGAAAGAAAGAAAGAAAGAAAGAAAGAAAGAAAGAAAGAAAGAAAGAAAGAAAGAAAGAAAGAAAGAAAGAAAGGAAGGAAGGAAGAAAGGGAGAGAGAGAAAGAAAGAAGGAAAGAAACTTAAGTAGCTCCTTGGAGGCACTGTAATTTTCACTGGCCGGGTCAAAGCACTTTCACCTATATTATCTGATTTGGGCCTAATGACAAGTCCATGAGGTAAGCTGGGCCAGTATTAACATTTTCCCAGAACAGATAAGGAAACAGAGAGCCAGGCAAGTGACTTGCCCAGGGAGGCAGGCCGCGTGGAGTGCAAGGGCTCCTGATTTCTTATCTGTCCAGTACACTGCACTGTGCTGGCTACTCCCAGCTGCTCCTAGGAAGATTACTCTGGCTTCATGGCAGTAGTTCTACATCTACTTCTACCTCAACTTGTCAAGTCACACTTTTTAAAATCTCTTGGAGAAGAGTTTGTCCATGGTCCCTGCCCTTCATGAGTTTTTTAACTAGGAGAAAAGCCATATAGATGGATACTGTGGTTAGGATTCAATTGCAGTAAAAATTCAGAGAAGGGAGCTAGGCATGGCGGTGCACACCATAGTTCCAGCTACCTGGGAGGCTGAGGTAGGAGGGTTGCTTGACCCTGGGAGTTCTGGATTATAGTGAGCTTGATCACACCTATGAATAATAGCCACTGCACTCCAGCCTGGGCAACATAGTGAGATCCTGTCTCTTAAAAAAAAAAAAAAAGAAAAGAAAAGAAAAGAAAAAAAATTAAAACAACAGGAACAGTAAAATTCAGAGAAGGGGAAAAGATCTCTGTGGGCTGGAATAGGTTAGCGAGGCTTTCTAGAAGTTCTGCAGAGCCGTATTTCTAGAAAGTCTCAAAACTTTATCTCTGATATTAGTCATCTCAATGGATTGGGGTATCTTACATCTTTAATCAAAAACTAATTTCTAAAGTAAATACTTAGATATGTTTCAGGGGCTCCACCTCTAGAGTTCACTCGGTCCCTGACTTCCCACACCTTCTAACACACACACACTTAGCTGAGGGTAGTGATTATCCTGGCCATATGCCTTCCCAGGTCCTGACACTTTTCCTTCTGTCCTGCTATGGGATGGGGGAGGAAGCGATCACTCACCTACCTCAGTAGCCTCTTACAGGGCAGGCAGCTGGGACCCAAGAGGCGGTCTCCTTGGCAAGTGAGCCCTCTTTGGAAGTGGTGGTCAACCCTGGAACAGACCTCCACCACCCAGGCCATTTGTGATATGGGGCCAAGACATTTTTTGGGGGGTGTATTCCTTGTGTTTGGTCGGGCCTGCTCACAGATCTGGAGGCAGAGGAATGCAGGCTCCAAAATCAGGCTGCCTGCACCTGCATCTCCAGTCCACCACTTTCTAACTGCGGTGGTGAGTGCTGCGCAGCATCACCCGCCCACCCTACTGTGAGGTGGGGAGTGAATCCTAGCTGCCTCAAGAGGTCGTGGTCACAAGGACTGCAAGAGAGAAGGAAGGGGACACCCTCAGCACAGTGTTAGACACCCAGTACCCCAGTCATCTCAGTCACTGAGGGTGGGCAAGATGCTGGGGCCACTTTATCCTTGCGTCCTAGCTGGATCCAGAGCTGAGAGGGGGAGGGGGAGGAGTGAGGGTGTGGGAATGCAGGAAGAGTGCCGTTTCTGTCATCAGATTGGCTAATGGGAGGGTGGGAAGCAGGGCCACAGAAGTGCTGGCCACTGCTGTTTTGGTGTTTCTTTGCACACAGACAGTTTCCTTTTTTCGCTGACGCTGCTAAAGTGTCTCGGACAAGAGGCCACCCTTACCCTCCTACTAGAAATCAAGAACCCCAAGGCTAGGGCCGGGCGCGGTGGCTCACGCCTGTAATCCCAGCACTTTGGGAGGCCAAGGCGGGTGGATCACGAGGTCAGGAGATCGAGACCATCCTGGCTAACACGGTGAAACCCTGTCTCTACTAAAAATACAAAAAACTAGCCGGGCGAGGTGGCGGGCGCCTGTAGTCCCAGCTACTCGGGAGGCTGAGGCAGGAGAATGGCGGGAACCCGGGGGGCGGAGCTTGCAGTGAACTGAGATCCGGCCACTGCACTCCAGCCCGGGCCACAGAGCGAGACTCCGTCTCAAAAAAAAAAAAAAAAAAACCCCGAGGCTGTTCAGTTTGTACCCTAGGAGAGGAGCCAGGCCACAGGTTGATGAAGTTTCCGGGCAGCCAGACCCCATGGCTTCCTTTGCATTCCCCAAATCTGCCAAGGGTTTGACCTCTTGCACAAAGACCCTCCAAAGTAGTGTAGCCCTTTGGGCGTCCCCTCAGACCAGAAAGATCCAATCCCTCCTAGGAGATAAGAATGGCACCTGCCCGTAGCCCTGCTTCAGAATGACAGGTTACACAGTCCTCTCCACAGCCTACCCCTCACCTACACTCTGAGAGCACCAAGCCAAGGAGAAATTTAGAAACTGGTTGATGACAAAAATGACAAGACCCCCCTCCTCTATTCCTGTAGTCAAAGATTCAATAAAGCTTATCTAAGTTCGTCCTCTGCCTTCTCAGCAGAACTGCAAGGAAATTATCTCCAATTTAACAGTAGCCAATCTTGTCCTCCAAAGATAGGAATTTTCAGTGCCCTTGAAATACGTGTTCAAATATTTGTCTACCTTCATAAGCAGAAAAATCTTCTTAAATCCTTCTTATTCCCAAGCGTATTCCTCCTTATTTCCTTTAGGGGAAATGGAAACCAACTCCACACCAGCTCCACAAAGGGATGCTGCAGCATCCCTTTCCTCCTAGCTGTGAAGGCCTTGTGGAGCTCCCATCCCTCTGCCCAGCAGGGTGCACACGTACATGCATTAGCTATACACAAACTTCCTTTCTCCCTTTCCTTATGCCTGACGCTCCCAGTTGCTTTGAGTCTGTGTACAGACGTTCTGTTTTCTGGTTTGTTGAATATATTTTTTTTTAAATCCACTTCTATAGGACCCTCTAGTCCTCTTTTTTTTTTCAGTTTTATTTTATGGCAGGCCATACCAGATAAGCATCCAATCCTCTTACAAGGTATTCAATAAAACAAGAACCAAGCGGTCAGGAAGGCTTGGTAGATGTTTTTTGTTTTTTGGTTTTTTTTTTGAGACGGAGTCTCACTCTCACCCAGGCTGGAGTGTAGTGGTGCCATCTTGGCTCACTACAAGCTCTGCCTCCCCTGTTCAAGTGATTCTCCTGCCTCAGCCTCCCAATTAGCTGGGATTACAGGCATGCGCCACCATGCCCAGCTAATTTTGTATTTTTAGTAGAGATGGGGTTTCCCCCAGTTGGTCAGGCTGGTCTCGAACTCCTGACCTCAAGTGATCTACCCACCTCGGCCTCCCAAAGTGAGGCCACTGAGCCCGGCTGGTAGATGCTATCTTTCATTAAATGCTGGCACTTTTTATTCTAGCACCCCTCCCACCCATCCACCTACCCCCACCATCATCCAGCCCTCCTCATCCTCTTAGCAGGTGCCAGGCAAGCCAGCTGCATAAAATAAGCCCAGCTTGTATCTGTTTTGAGAGACGCAGTAGAGAGTTCGGGTGTGGCGTGAACATACGCACATGGGGAACTCTGCTTCCTGCTGCCCTGTGGTGACATGCTGATGACTGTGAAGCAAGAGGTTTTGAGGAAAGGCCACCCTCTGTGGAGAGGTCATTGAGTGTATAATGGAGGGCACTGGAGGACAGGGCGCAGGGCCCAGCAGGGAGAGCCCGTGTGGTAAAGCCCATGGTGAGGGTTTGCTGCGGGAGGGAGGAGATGAGGTCAAGTCTGCTTCCATGGTGGGGCTGTTTTGGAAAAGAACTGATGAGAAATGAAGTTGGGACGAGCCAGGTGGTGGGGGTGGAGAGGTGGAAAGAACCTGCTGAAACTGGCTCGCCTGCTGGGTCCTGGAGCTGGTGGGGGAGAGGAGAGGGAGAGGGAAGGAACTGCAGACTTGGATCACACTTATGCAACTGCAGCTGCCACTTCGAGTTATTCTATTATTTAGGTCAAAGCTGATTACTCACTGCTGAGTCAGCAGAATATCCCTAGCCACCCGGCAATAAAAAAGAAAAGAAAAAAAAAAAAAAAGAGGGAGAGAGAGAGAAAGCATTTTACATTTTAATTAAATAAAAAGCCTTTCTCCCTTCTCCAGAACAAGTCTATTAGTGGGAGGGGAGGGAGTTAGGAGGGGACTGGGAAGTGTTAGAACTTGGTTTTGATACCTTTTGTGATTTGCTTGTGTGTTTTTCTCCTTTTGTATTATTTCATAAGTAAATGACTATATTCCCCATATAAAAGATCCAAGTAAGATATAAAAAGAGTCAGCAGCGATAGCTGCCCTTATCATCAGCCCCTGGCCAGTAGCTGCCGTCATAGTGGATAGTTCTAAATAAAGTGCATCTGTTACTATACAGATCTGGCTGCATAGACATATGTATTGACAGGTTATTCCTACAGCTTGCCCTTTTTTTTTTGAGACAGAGTCTCCCTCTGTCG
This sequence comes from Theropithecus gelada, assembly GCF_003255815.1. Taxonomy (NCBI): domain Eukaryota; kingdom Metazoa; phylum Chordata; class Mammalia; order Primates; family Cercopithecidae; genus Theropithecus; species Theropithecus gelada. The sequence goes on along the minus strand of NC_037675.1, from coordinate 24,433,250 downwards.
CCCAGGCTGAAATGCAGTGGTGCGATGTCAGCTCACTGCAAGCTCTGCCTCCTGGGTTCACGCCATTCTCCTGCCTCAGCCTCCCGAATAGCTGGGACTACAGGCACCCGCCACCATGCCTGGCTAATTTTTTGTATTTTCAGTAGAGATGGGGTTTCACCGTGTTCGCCAGGATGGTCTCGATCTCCTGACCTCGTGATCCGCCCACCTTGGCCTCCCAAAGTGCTGGGATTACAGGTGTGAGCCACTGCACCCAGCCTACAGCTTGCCCTTTTATCCTGTAGCCACATCTTTTGGCTGTTACCTGGGTCTCTAGTTGTAAACAAAGTGTCCACAGTGATCCAGAGGAAGCACTGGGTCCAGGGGACACCCTTTCCCAGGCTTCCATATGTGCATCTGTGCAACTCTGAGTTTTCCTTTGGGATATATTTGTCCCCCATTCTCTTGGAGACTGGGTCACCTTTCATTCAGTCAGCTCCTGGCCTCCTTCCTCTCATTTGGGGTTGGAGTCATGTCCAGCACCTGAGTGGAATCAATTCTTTTTATTCAACTTCCTCACTTCTCCCTGAATGTCTTGACCTAAAGAAGCTCCTTCTCCTTCCTCACCCTCAGGAGAAAGAAATATCCTGTATGCATTTCTCAAGGAAAAAATGCGTCTAATCTTGTTTTCTATCTTGCTACTGAGATTCCTAAGAGACTAGCTTTTTCCAGGGCTTCAGATTTCTCTTCTTCCTTGAGCTATTTGGAAAGGCAAGGACTTCACGTGTTGCTTCAAACTCCTGAGTTGCTTTGCAATTCCTCTGCAGAAAGCCTCCAACTGCCTGGTGCAGAATGCTGTCACAGAGAAACTCGTGGGTTGTTTTGCAAGTCTCTTACAAATTTAATCAATCCCTTCACATCAGAGCATTCAACAGTCTTTCCTATCATCTAAATCCCTTAACCTCAGTTTATTTAAACCCTTGAGCCTTCATATTCTCTACCCCCAAACGTCTCATCCCCAGACACTAAACATATTCCTTCAGATACCTGGGCAGCACTGCCTTCTTGCCCTTCCCTAGTCCCCAGAGAGTTCTTCGGGTATCCGATCAGCCTTGTTTATATGAATTCAGACAAATACAGACTGGCCTACATTTAATTCCTATACATCCAAGACTCCATTGTTCTCTGTACACCTTCTAACTAGCCAGCATTTAAAATCTAAATGTATTGAAAATCTCTTGATTTTTACTCAATGGCCAGTTTGACTAACATCTCATTTTTCATTTTTATGATGCATTAAGATGAAAATTATTCTGTAAGCAGATTTGTGTGTTTTGTTTTTTTTTTGGAAAAGAGAAAGAAACTAAAAAAAATCCATCAGCAGGACCGGGCACGGTAGCTCACGCCTGTAATCCCAGCACTTTGGGAGGCCGAGGCGGGCGGATCACGAGGTCAGGAGATTGAGCCCATCCTGGCTAACACAGTGAAACCCCGTCTCTACTAAAAATGCAAAAAAAATTAGCCAGGCGTGGTGGCAGGCGCCTGTAGTCCCAGCTACTTGGGAGGCTGAGGCAGGAGAATGGCATGAACCTGGGAGCGGAGGCTGCAGTGAGCCGAGATCGCGCCACTGCACTCCAGCCTGGAGGACAGAGCAAGACTTCGTCTCAAAAAAAAAAAAAAGAAAACGAAGAAAAAAATTCCATCAGCTAATCACCATACTGAACTCCTACACTAAGAAGAGATAAGGTATGATTTACAGTGGTGCGCACCTGTAGTCCCAGCTACTCGGGAGACTGAGGTAGAAGAATCGCTTGAACCCAGGAGACAGAGGTTGCAGTGAGCCGAGATTGTGCCGCTGCACTCCAGCCTGGGCAACAGAGCTAGACTGTCTCAAAAAAAAAAAAATGTGTCTATGTTTGCCTTCCATGTCCTCCCTAGACCCCCGAGGGGTGCTGAGCAGGTCTCTGGTTAGAATCATCCCCAGGGTAGTACTTCCAGGATCCTGCTCAAAATTCTGCCTGCTCTAGAGCAGTATAACTTAGAAAGGGATTAGGACTCTTGGGAAATATTATATAAATGCCACACTTCATTCATTCAGCAAACATTTATCAAGTGCCCATGATGGGCTAGTTACTGTTCTTGGCACAGAGGAGACAACAATGAACCAAAAGACTCTCATTCTCACATGAAGCAGCAGCAGCAGATTTAGTCTTCTTTCTTAACACGGATTATACTGCACCCACCTGTGTGTCCTCTATGATGCCGCAGGTAATACAGAATCAGTCATACATTATTAAATATTTGAGTGTCTGTTCTGCTCCAGGCACTGTGGCAGGCATGGGGATACTTAGCTCTTGTACCAAGGAACTCACAGTCCAGTGGATGTTCCCGACAAGTATACAGGGAACTCCAGTTCCCCAAGAGGACAGCATCCAGGCAGCTCCTACAAGAAAAGTGAAGATGGGACTGGGGTTGAAGAAACTCTTAGAGAAAGTGACATGTAAATTGAGGCTGAAAGACCAGTTGGAAATAGTCAGGAAATGTTCAGCATGGCGGGAGGGTGGAGTAGAATGGGGTGGGGAGAATGTTCTAGCAGAACGAATTAACATATGTCAAGGTCTGAGGACAGGAAAAATCACAGCTGTTTGTGGGAACTAAAGGTTGTTCAGTATAGCCACACCATGACTAGGAGGCAAGAAATGTATAATAGAAGCAAGGACCCCATCACGAAAGGCCTCATGGGCCATAAAGAGATTGGGCTCTCCCCTAGGAGGAATGAGGTTTGAAGGGTTTCAAACAGAAGACCGACATGATCGTATTTGTATCTTAGGAGAGTCATGCTGCAAGGCTAAAGGATGGATTGGTGAGGGGAATAAATCAGAGGCAAGAAAAGACGATTACAATGCAGTTGTAGGGATTCAGGTTAGAGATGACCGTCATGTGCATCTTGGGGCGGTGGGAGTAGAGAAAAGTAGATGCTTTTGGTTAGCATTAGAAGGTAGAATTGGTAGCCCTTGGTGATTAAGGTTGAAGGAGTCAAGGACTGCATGGTCTTGTTGGGGATACAAGTGAAGTAAATCAGGGACAACACTGGTTCGTATTGTCTATACATATTGTCATATTGTCTGAATTGGTGTGGTTCAAACTAGTCAAGTTGATCCCTCTGTCTTTGTCACCCTTTTTACTCACTCTTCAACACTTAAGATCTGTTGCTGGGACTTGAGGAAGCATCCCCTGTGCTTTTGGACTCTATATCTATAATGGCAGAGTAAGTAAGCTACCTGAGAAGTCAGTCTTCTTCATTTCAATGTGCTTCAACTGCTCTCCCGGATCACCTCCTCTTTCCTGATTCCCATAGTGTCTCTTCTGCTCTTCAGCTTTTACTCTCAGACCGAAGTTCTGCTGTTCAGAGAGTGTGTGTGCCTACACAGCCCACACCCTGGAAAGTGGGGAATGAGGGGCTTGCTTCTGGAAATATGTCTACTTCTGATTGGGAGAATAGTGAATGGGACTGAGGTTTCCTGAAACAGGAAACTCTTTTGGAGTTCAGCTTCCACCAGGTGTGGTAAAGATTTGCCTACTTTCTTGTACCAACCTAGAAACTTAAATTCTCCTCTGGCCTTTTGTTGCTGACTGTCAAGGATCACTTTGTTTTTCTCAGAGGAGCCAGGGCCCATGATTTAAATGGAGTCACCCATTAATTGTGTCTGGTAAACTTTTTTTTTGAGATCGAGTTTTGCTCTTGTTGCCCAGGCTGGAGTGCAATGACACCATCTTGGCTCACCGCAACCTCTGCATCCCGGGTTCAAGCAATTCTCCTGCCTCAGCTTCCTGAGTAGCTGAGATTACAGGCATGCGCCACCACGCCCGGCCAATTTTTTTGTATTTTTAATAGAGTCAGGGTTTCTCCATGTTGTTCAGGCTGGTCTTGAACTCCGGACCTCAGTTGATCCGCCCACCTCGGCCTCCCAAAGTGCTGGGATTACAGGCGTGAGCCACCGCGCCAGGTCCTGTGTCTGGTAAACTTTTAAGGATTAATGTGACACACCAAATTTATATTACATACCTAAGAACATAAAATCAGAAGGCTTATGGGAGTGAGGCCCAGTGGTACTTGGAGCTTTGGGGGAAAGAAGAAAGGGCATCTCTGTTATAAGAGTTCAGCAAGTTGTGCTCACTTTAGCAGCACATATACTAAAATTGGAGCAGTACAGAGAAGATGAGCATGGCCCCATGTACAGATGACATGCAAATTCGCGAAGCATTCCATATTAAAAAAAGAAAAAAGTCCAGGCGCAGTGGCTCGCCCCTGTAATCCCAGCACTTTGGGAGGCTGAGGCTGGTGGATCACCTGAAGTCGGGAATTCGAGACCAGCCTGTCCAACATGGAGAAACCCCGTCTCTACTAAAAATACAAAATTAGCTGGACGTGGTGGCACATGCCTGTAATCCCAGCTACTCGGGAGGCTGAGGCAGGAGAATCGCTTGAACCTGGGAGGCAGAGGTTGCAGTGAGCCGAGATCGCACCATTGCTCTCCAGCCTGGGCAACAAGAGCGAAACTCCATCTCAAAAAAAAAAAAAAGAAAAGAAAAGAAAAAAGAGTTTAGCAAGTTTAAGTACGAGCTACCATTGGAATTGGGTTATAACTGAACCATTTTGGGGGAATTTTGCAGCCTGGGTCCAGGTTTATAGAATTTAGTGAACACCAACAGAGCCTACAAGCCTTCTGGTCCAAGAACCAACTAAACCTCACAGGATCCATACCCTGTCTTCCAAGACTGAAATATGATGGAGGGTCAGGCTAGCCTTCCTGGGCTCAGTGCAGACTCAACAGAACCCATTCTCATCTACCTTGCTCCGCATCTGGGGGACATCAGTCTTGAGAATTGGGGTGTGAGAGCAATTTTTCAGGTCCAGGCTGAAAAAGTAATGAGTAGGATTAAAATAGGGTTCCCCACGGTGGCATGGCAGGCCACCCCTGGATTTCCTGGTATCTTCAGTTTTTCCGTTCTCCCCGGCTCAGGCCAGCTGAGGAGCCATGTTTAGCTCATGCTGAAGAGAGAACTACTCAGCTCTTGGAAAATGCTGAGCTGGGTATTCCTGCCTCTTGGCTGAGCTAAGTACTGGGTGGTGATTCAGCAGAAACTCCAGCTCCAGCAGCTGGCACAGGAGCTAATAGGGTAAGAAGGAAGGGGAAGACAGAGCCACGAAGGGAGGAGGGGAGGGGATGGGGCAGTATGGGCAGGAGCTTAGCTGGAAGTGTTTGGTAAAAGCTGTGTGCCTCCAGGGGCACTCACAGCCCTCACAGCTTCTCGGCACCCTCCTCCTCTGCTGGTGTGTCCTTGGAAGAGAGAGGCCCTTCCGGAAGGCTCAGAGCACCTCCTCTCCTTTGGAGGGGGTTCCGAGATTTCTAAAACATTTTAAGCGCTTCGAGATGAAAAGGGCTGGAGAAGGGGAAATGTTACTATAGTGCGATAGGCAAGATGTGTTTCAAAACCACACTCCCCACTGTGCACTTTATAGAAGCTGGGATCAAAGCGCAGTTTATGAGGAAGGGCTGCTTTGATTTTTTTTGGTTGCTGTTGTGTGGCTTTTTGTGTTTTTTTTTTTTTTTTTTTAATGTTTTTGTCTTTCACCAGTCAAGTTACATGTATAACTTCATCAGACAAGTTATATTACATGTACAATAATCAAGGTGCTGAAAGACTTTATAATGTGGCTCCTCACCTGCTATGAAAAATGTCTTGGCCCTGAGGTGGGGGTTAGCGGGGAATAGATAAGGATTCTAGGAGGGTTCTGTGAAGCTGGATCCGAGTCTCGCCACTCCCCCACACCTCCAGGCCTCTCTGGGTCTTTGACGAGGAAAGACTGTTCCGTGTGACCTGCGTGGGCAGAACTGGAACCTTATCAGAGCCTTGGGTTGTGTGCGTTAGAGGTCAAACAGGCCTCCGTGTTTTCTTTGCCTATCAGTGCCTTTTGGCAGCCGGCACTGCTTACCTCCTAGATCCTAGATCTGGAAACGAAGCAGCTTTTCCACAATTAGAAACACGTGCTCAGTTCCTTCCCAAGCGTGGGAGGTGGCCAAGGAGCCTGGTGCAGCCAATCACAGAGCCGAGCGTAGCCACACCCACGCCCCCGCAGGCCCGGCTTCCCTGGGGCTCCAACCTCCAGCCTGGGCACCCAGACCCAGAGGGCTGCTGGGAGGGACATGCCTCACCCCTTTTGCTCCAGCTGGAGGGGAGGGAGTCTGTGGGAGCTGGCCAGAGCGTGGCAGAAGGCAGAGAAGTGCACGCCCCAGCAAAAGGTGAGGCTGAGAAGCCAACCCTCTGGCAGGCCATGACCCAGGTGAAATTTATGGCGTTTTAGAGGGCTGGGGAGCTCCATCCGGAAAGGTGCTTGTTTTGCAGGTTTGGAGAGGAACAGGGCGTTCTGATTTCTACAAAGTGGCGTCACTGCTTCCTTTGTCAGCAGCCGTCTGCTTAGTACATTCCATCTTGCTGTTTTCAGTCCTGGCCTTTCTCTGTTGTGCTCCTCTCAAGCCCTCTTTCCCTCCCACTCATCTGCATTGTCCTCCGCTTGCTCCCTCCCTGTGGTTTCTTGTGCTCTTTCCCTCTCTTCTTCACCATCTGTCTTTATGGACTTTGGCAAGTCTGGACATTTTTCCCCCTTTCTACTGCCTGTTTTCACTTATCTGAACAGACGAGAAGGAGAGGCCTGGTTCTGGAAATGTTAAAGGAAAACCAAGCCTTTCCAAGCCAGTCCAGCCCACTCCTGAGAAAGGTGCAAGCCAGCAAAACCGAGAAATCCACATGGAGTTCGGGAGTTTGGAGGGAACATGTGACGGTGACATTGATAAGGGGGCTGGTGGGAGGGAACCCAAGGTGGAGATCCCTGTGGGAAATGACTTTCTAAAGCCCTGGGAGCAATGGATGCACCTTTCTTGGTTTCTGAGGCATAACTGTCAAAGTCTTCCCCTTTTGCCATATTGGCATCTTCCTTCCTGCTGCCCAGAAAGCAGTCCAGGCTGGGGCTAACCAGCGTCTTGGTGACAGATCCAGAGTCCCAAGTGGCACTGGCAGTAGTGACCATGGGTACCACTGACCCAAGCAGGAGGAGAGATGATGTGGGAGTGTCCAAGGGAAAGCAGAGTGATGTGTGTATGATGAAGGAAGGCTGGGCAGAGGCAGAACAAGCAACTGGGAATCAGGCTGTCCCAGTCTGGTCTTTACTGTGAATTAGCTGAGGTCTAAATTCACTCACATATAAAATGAGGTTCTGCGGCCGGCATGGAGGCTCACACCTGTAATTCTAGCACTTTGGGAAGCTGAGTCAGGCAGATCGCTTGAGCCCAGGACTTGGAAGCTGCAATGAGCTATGATCACGCCATTGCACTTCAGCCTGGGCAACAGAATGAGACCCCATCTGTAAAAGAAAAATAAAATAAAATAAAAAATGAGGTTCTGGGTTTCTAAGGTCATTCCTGCCTCTGATCACCTATGAGGATGGAAACAAGCCTTGGGTGGTAGGGTGCAGGCTTCAAATATTTACCTCTAGGGCCAAGAGTTGGCTACAAGGAGAGTCCCAACTGGTTCATTCTTCTTAGCACTGTCCTTATAACAACCAATCCAGCCCCGTATCCAGATGGCAACCTTTACCCTGTCAGACCAGAATAGTGTGGTTCATCGAGTGGCAGCTGGCTTAGTAGAAGAAATGAGATTAATTCAGGGATCCATGTGGGAATGTTCATTGGCTCCTTGAGGAAGGCACAAAATGAACCCCTGCTGACCCAGCTCAATGAGAAGCCAGAGTCCTGTATCCAAAGCAAGGGAGCACCTGAAAACAGTCATCGCCGGGTGTGGTGGCTCACACCTGTAATCCCAGCACTTTGGGAGGCCAAGGCAGGTGACTCACTTTAGCCCAGGAGTTCTAGACCAGCCTGGGCAACCTGGCAAAACCCCATCTCTACAAAAAATACAAAAATTAGCTGGGCCTGGTGGCACATACCTGTAGTCTCAGCTACTCAGGAGGCTGAGGTGGGAGGATCATCTGAGTCTGGGGAGGTTGAGACTACAGTGAGCCATCATCATGCCACTGCACTGCAGCCTGGGTGACAGAGTAAGACCCTGTCTCAAAAAAAAAAAAAACAATGGTGGCTCATGCCTGTAATCCCAGCACTTTGAGATGCCAAAGTGGGCAGATTGCTAGAGCTCAGGAGTTCAAGACTAGCCTGGGCAACATGGGGAAACCCTGTCTCGACCAAAAATACAAAAAATTAGCTGGGTGTGATGGCACATACCTGTGGTCCCAGCTACTCGGGAGGCTGAGGTGGGAGGATTGCTTGAGCCTGGGAGGCAGAGATTGTAGTTTGCCAACATCAGGCCACTGCACTCCAGCCTGGGTGACAGAATGAGACCCCATCTCAAGAAAAGAAAAGTTATCAAGTAGTCTCTCTCTGGGAATAACGTGTACTCTTAGTGAGCTTTTTTTTTCTTTGTTTTTGTTTTGTTTTGTTTTGTTTGAGGTAGAGTCTTTGTCACTGAGGCTGGAGTGCAGTGGCGCAATCTTGGCTCACTGCAACCTCTGCCTCCCAGGTTCAAGCAATTCTCAGCCTCCCGAGTAGCTGGCATTACAGGCATGCACTGCCACACCCAGCTAATTTTTGTGTTTTTAATAGAGACAGGGTTTTGCTATATTGGCCAGGCTGGTCTTGAACTCCTGACCTCAAGTGATTTACCCACCTCAGCCTCCCAAAGTGCTGGGATTACAGGTGTGAGCCACCGTGCCCAGCAAGCTTTTTTCTTTTTCTTTTTCTTTTTCTTTTTCTTTTTCTTTTTTTAAAGAGACAGGGTTACCCAGGCCAGTGCAATGGCACAATCACAGCTTACTGCAGCCTTGAATTCCTGGGCTCAAGTGATCCTCCCACCCCAGCCTCCATTGTAGCTGGGACTACAGGTACATGTCACCATATCTGGCTGATTTTCTGTTATTTTTTAAGAGACAGGATCTTGCTGTGTTGCCCAGGCTGGCCTCAAACTTCAAACTTCTGGCCTCAATTGATCCTCCCACCTCAGCCTCCACTGTCACTGGGATTACAGGTGTGAGTAACTGTGCCTGGTTGTACTTTGTGAGCTTTCTTAGAGGAAGGAGAGACAGCCACAATATGTACCCTCTCCCCACAATTCTGTCTGGCATCCGGGGCACTTGCCTTGCTTCATGGGCCATCCCATGACATATTAAACCTGATATTTACTCCCTAGAGCAGCACAATGGCTTCTATGTGCACTCTCCCTGAATTTTCTGTGTAGATGTATCTGTCTGTCATTTCCATTCAGTAAGCTTAGCACCTACTGTGTGCCAGACAGGACCTCGAGGCCACTCTGGCCACCAGGGGATTGTTTGTGGCTGTGTGCGCACCGCTGGCAGCAGACAGTGTCTGTGGGGCCTGAGGAGTGGGGCAGCACAGGCAACAACCACGCAGCTCTTCAGCTTTCTGCAGAGTGTTCCTCCCTAGCAGACAGAGGCACGTGACTTATAAGATCTGGTGGTATTTTCATCACTTGTGGAAACTGAGGCACAGGAACATGTTTGACCATCTGGGCTCCTGGTCCAGTGCCTTGGCCGGTGCTCCCCAGCCCCCAGCCTGTACCTGTGACCCACTTCCAACTTCCAGACAGCTGGGTTGAAGGACCCCAGGGCAGGTCATTTGTGGAGGAGCATCCTCCTGAGAAAAAGATGGAACAGATTAGAAATTGAGAAGGGTCAGGGGCACGATGTACAATGTGGTCTGATGCATGATATGCTCTCTAAAATCTTCCAAACCATTCCCGTTCCCCGCCACTCTGCTTTGCCTCTGAGTGTCAGCATGATCCTGAGCAAATCACATGCTCTTTTTGACTTTCTTAGTCTACAGTTTCTTAAGATAAACAATAAAAATAACCATTTAACATTTTATGCAACAGGCCAGACGTGGTGGCTCATGCCTATAATCCCAGCATTTTGGGAGGCCGAGGTGGGCGGATCACGAGGTCAGGAGATCAAAACCATCCTGGCTAACACGGTGAAACTCCGTCTCTACTAAAAATACAAAAAATTAGCCGGGCGTGGTAGCGGGCACCTGTAGTCCCAGCTACTTGGGAGGCTGAGGCAGGAGAATGGCGTGAGCCTGGGAGGCAGAGCTTGCAGTGAGCCAAGATGGCACCACTGCACTCCAGTCTGGGCAACAGAGCGAGACTCCGTCTCAAAAAAAAAAAAAAAAAAAAAAATGTATGCAGCAGTACACAGGATATAGAGTATCGTCACACTGTTCAAATGGACCTTAGATTTTACCTGGAGAAAAGGGAGGTTCAAAGAGGTTAACTGAGAGTACGTGACTAAGCTGGCAAAGGCACCATGGCCACTGAGTTCTTCAAGTTCAAAAGTTCTGTGATTCTCGGATTCAGACCTGCCAGGTCCCTCTGAGAGAGCCGTCTCTGGCTCCTATCTTTCATGCTGCTGGTGATCCTCCTCCCCATTCTTACCACTTCACACCTTACACAAGCTCCTCTGAGCTCTGCTCCCTTGTTCCACACCCAAAAAAGACTCCAGAAACCCACATCATCCTTCACTTCCCAGGTGCTGCTAGGTAGAGTGGAGGGGAAGAGTGATAAAGTCACAGCCTCACCTCTGGAATGATTGCAGGGGCTTAAAACCAGCTCCACAACTCCCCAATCCATCCTTAAAACCTTCTAAATGCAGATGTATTGTTTATGCTAATGATTCATTGGTGTTCTACTTCAAAATGCACTGAAGAAATTAATTTTAAATTGTTTCTTTTACCTATAGTCTATAATACTCTCATGCATTGCTTAATGATAAGGATACAGTCTGAGAAATGTATCCTTAGATAATTTAGTCATTATGCACACATCATAGACTGTACTGACATGAAACTAGATGGCATAGCCTACTACACACCTAGGCTACATGGTGTAGCTTGCTGCTCCTAGTCTACAAACCTGTACAGCATGTTACTGTACTGAGCACTGTAGACAGTTGTATTTGTTCATTAAACATATCTAAACAGAGAAAAGATACAGTAAAAATATGGTCTTCGAATCTTACAGGACCACCGAGGTATAAGTAGTCTGTTGTTGCCCAGAATGTCATTATGTAGCATGTGACTGTGTATTAATTTAGGGTTAAAAATGGGTTGACTCAGCCTGGAAGGATACAGAGCAAGCTCTGCCAAGGTGTGTTTCGGTGTTGTCTACCACAGGACAGTACACGGTGTGGCCACTCTGTCCCCTCCAACGTGAACGGTGTACTCAGACTCGGGACTCTTGGGATAATAATCTCTTGGCTTTCTATCTTGACCTCTTTTGTGGCCTTTGATTGTGGCTTCTGGCCAGTAAAATAAGGAGACCAACAAAATCATGGGGGCAGAAAATAAAGGATTCATGTCTGTGAACATCCTGGCACTCCACTCGCCTTCCAAGAAGTTTGTGATTCTTGGGCCAGTGTTTGTGTGTGTATCTGGGTTGTGTGGGTGGGCCTGAAGTTGTAAGGAATACAGGGGAGACTGAAGGAGAACCTGAATTAGATGAAGGAGGGATATTTTGTCTTTTGCCCTGGATTTCTCTAAAAGGAAAGAGGAAAAACAACACTGCTAGAGTTACAAGACAAGGCTGTTTGCTACTGTATTGAATTACCAAATGGAGGAAGAGGAAATAGGAACACTTTAGCTGTGGGATCCCAGCTAGGGTTGGGAAGCTGGAAGAAGTGGGAAGCAGCTATGTGGTGTGGAACTTTGCTAACCAGGTGAGCACACTGGTGATCTCACCTTCACTACCCACTTCTAGAGAGCACCATCCCTTCCCTCCATCTGGTGTCCCGCAAGGCCTGTGGCCAGACACTCCTTTGGGCTCCTGGTATGTGTTGCCTGGCTGCTGTTTAAAAGCTTTTCTCTTTAAGGGTATGTCCCTGCTGTCTAGTCTTTCTGCATAATGTCTGTCTGGTATCTATTTCCTATTGGTACTGTTATAAGTAACCACAAACTTAGTGGTTTAAAACTATGCAAATGTACTAGCTTTTTTTTTTTTTTTTTTTTTTTTTTTTTTTGAGACAGAATCTTGCTCTGTCACCCAGGCTGGAGTGCAGTGGCGTGATCTCTGCTCACTGCAAGCTCCGCCTCTGGGTTCACGCCATTCTCCTACCTCAGCCTCCCGAGTAGCTGGGACTACAGGCGCCCACCACCATGCCTGGCTAATTTTTTGTATTTTTAGTAGAGACGGAGTTTCACCGTGTTAGCCAGGATGGTTTTGATCTCCTGACTTCGTGATCCACCCGCCTCGGCCTCCCAAAGTGCTGGGATTACAGGCGTGAGCCACACGCCCGGCCAAATGTACTATCTTAGTCCTGGAAGTCAGAAGTCCTAAACTCTGGGGTCAGCAGGCCTGAATTTCTTCTAGAGGCTCTGGGGAGAATTCCTTGCCTTTTCTAGCTTCTAGGGACCTCCTGCATTCTTTGGCTCATGGCCCCATCTTTCATCTTCAAAGCCAGCGGCATAGCATCTTCAAATCTCTCTTTCTCTCTGTCTGATGGTTGCATGATCACATGTCTTTTTGTAATTCTGACCCTCTTACCTCCCTCTTGTAAGGACTCCTGTGACAACACTGGGCCCTCTGGATAATCCAGGATAATCTCCCCATCTCAAGATCCTTAACGTGGCTGGGCGTGGTGGCTCAGGCCTGTAATTCCAGCACTTTGGGAGGCCGAGGTGGGTGGATCACCTGAGCTCAGGAGTTTGAGACCAGCCTGGCCAACATGGTGAAACCTGTCTCTACCAAAAATACAAAAATTAGCCAGGTGTGGTGGCAGACACCTGTAATCCCAGCTACTTGGGAGGCTGAGGCAGGAAAATCGTTTTAACATGGGAGGCGGAGGTTGCAGTGAGCCGAGACCACGCCATTGCACTCCAGCCTGAGCAACAAGAGGGAAACTCCATCTCCAAAAAAAAAAAAAAAAAAAAATACTTAATCACGTTTGCAAAGTTCCTTTTGTCATTTAAAATAACATAGTCACAAATCTCAGGGATTAGAATGTTGATATCTTGGATGGTCATAATTCTACCTTCAACTGCCCCCAATACAAAGAGATCTGCTGTCATTGCCAAAGGGAGGAAGTGAAGGAGAGACTTCTGTAATTCCTGGAGACCAAAGTCTGGGGTCAGAGCTGGGCTGGGGCTGAGGGCACCTTCTCTGCAGGGAGCCCAGCGCTCCACAGTGGGCAAGCCAGTTACAGGTCGGCAGCAAGGACTCTGAATCCCTCTGCCAGTCCTGCAGAAAGCATTGAGCCCATCTCTCCTACTCGGCAGCTGGGAGGCCCTGGACTCTGGGCAGTGTTCCAGATTGCTAGAATCTGAATTTTCCTCCTCCTGCCTGACTCATTCTTTGTATCTCTTCTGTCACCTTGATGTTGAGTATTTCAAACTGGATGGATTAAGTAACCTGCCCCTGACTTAAGCATCTTCTTGAACTCTTGTCTTCTTAATAGTCTTTCATCTTATTTTTTACCCAGGAAGCAAGAAGGAAAGAGGGGAGGAAATGCCCAAAAATATATATACAAGCCTGAAATTCCATGAGGGCCTCTAAAGAAGCAGCAGCCACTCCCACAACTAGATTACAATGGACAAGAACCAGAGTCTTATGACTTTTTATTTTGTCCAGCTGGACCAGGATTATAAATTTCTCCATGTTGCCAGGGTCTCTTCCTCCTATAGGAGGCATCTCTGATTCCCCTGGGCTGAGTTAGGGGTTCCTCATAGATGCCCACTAGCTTCTGCGAATAACTTTGTCATCACCTCATTGTTTTGTGGCCATCTCTTCACCTGTCATCCCTGTTACACAACTTCCTAAAGGCAGGGACTTGTGTCTTATCAATAACCTCCCCACCAACTAGAATGCCTAGTACATGTAGGCCCTGCATGAATGATGGATGAGTGGATGGATGGATAGATGATGGATGGTTGGATGGGTGGGTAGGTGGATGGATGATGGATGGATAGACGGGTGGGTGGATGAATGCATGGATGATGGATGGCTAGATGGGTGGATGGGTGAATGGATCTATGATGGATGGATGGATAGATGGATGGATGAATGGATGGATGAATGGATGAAAAGCCCCTCACATTTCAAAGCTGCTGTGGCCAATGATCCTCATCTACATGTAGCTTCCCTGAGGTCACTGTATTTCAGGCATGTGGAATTCAGGGTCTAGCCGAGAAGAGAGGGTTCTAGAATATCATCGTCAGCAACAGACAAGTGCCAGGCAGTAGCTAGCCAGCAGCAGGGCTCCTAAGCAGGGCAGGAACTTGGCAAGCACCCACTGACCTTTCCTCTCTGGATGGAGGCTCAGGTTTCAGCCTGCTGTGAGGGAAGTTGTCTTGTGGTACCAGGAGACTGATACCCTCTTTCCCCTCAGTCACATGGTGTGATCACCCAACTGCAGGGTGAAGGGCCAGATCTGGGGCCTGCAGCCATTGTTCCAAGGAGATTAGGTGTCACAGGCAACCTGCCTATCCCCACCTCATTCTCCGAATTTCTTTTTGTTTCTGAAAGATTATTGTGAAGGTGAAAGGTTAAATATTAGTCAAGGGCTGGGTTCTTGGGAAGTGATGGAGATAAGATTAGGCAAGACAGAAGATAGCCACAGATAGGTTATTTGACAAAGCATCCCTATCTCTGTCACCCCAGGAAGACCACAAAGCTGACAGTTTAAAGGTGTCTTTCTGTGTGACTCAGTAAGGTCCATCTTGTAAAGAGATGATTTCATGTTTTCTTTTCCAGCACAACAGGGAGGTGATCTGCTTGGGGGAGGAGGGATTTCTTTGAGTTGTCCCGCTCTGCCCTTGTTTTCCTCAAGTACTTTCTGTCACTTCCCCCTCCTGCCCTCTCCTCCCCTTGGAGAAGGATTTTCTTCCCTGAGATCAAGATCTGGTTCCTTATTGTGTAATCCTTACCTGTCCCTGAGGCTCCTGGGGTTTGTTTCCTAATCTTCCTTCCTTCCTTTTATCAATCTCCTTTATCCTTGAGTTACTGCTGTGTCTGCCTGAATTCCTGGGTGAAGGGGCCCAGCCTTGTACCTTGCATGCCTTGGGGCCCAGGGAAGAAGCTGAGATCACAGACCCAGTTGTTTAGAGTGACCTAGGTTGCCTTGTCACCAGGCACATGATCCTGAAATCCTTATTGAATTGAGTAAGACAAACCAAATGTGTATTTATCAGGATGTCAGTCCATCTGGAACATTCGGGTATTTACAAAGTGTTCTCCCTGCTTGGGCACTTAAAATCCTTTCTCTGACAACATGTTTTGCTTCTCCTTATATGACATCATCTTGGATAATAGCTCTTCCATGAGGCGTCAGGAGCTTCTACTCTTGAAGTCAAGTTTCCTGTTGCCCTTTGGCAACATGAAGCCAACTAGGGATTGTATCTCCTTTTGATGAGGTTCTTGGGGAGCAGAAGCGGTTGATGTGCATTGTGGAACGTGTAGACCGAGATGATATTGGAAGGCTAATGAACTGTGATATTTTTAAATTCTTTTATTAAATACTTGCTGAGCACCTACTATTTGCAGGCACCAATGATATGTCCTGAGATTTAAAAACGTGAAAACATTTACTTGCCCTTGGTGTCTTAAAAAAAAAAAAAAAAAATGTAGTCTAGCTCTGTCGCCCACACTGGAGTGCAGTGGCACAATCTTGGCCCACTGCAACCTCCGCCTCCCAGGTACAGGTGATTCTCCTGCCTCAGCCTTCCGAGTAGCTGGGATTACAGGCACTCGCCACCATGCCCAGCTAATTTTTTAATTTTTAGTAGAGACGGGGTTTCACTGTGTTGGCCAGGCTGGTCTCGAACTCCTGACCTCATGATCCACCCACCTTGACCTCCCAAAGTGCTAGGATTACAAGCGTGAGCCACCGCGCCCAGCCAGAAGCAGGTCATTTTGATACAAAGAAATACATCCTGGCCAGGCACGGTGGCTCATGCCTGTAATCCCAGCACTTTGGGAGGCCGAGGATCAGGAGGTCAGCAGATTGAGACCATTCTGGCTAACACGGTGAAATCCCGTCTCCACTAAAAATACAAAAAATTAGCTGGATGTGGTGGCATCCCAGCTGAGGCAGCAGAATGGCGTGAACCCGGGAGGTGGAACTTGCAGTGAGCCGAGATTGCGCCACTGCACTCCAGCCTGGGCAAAAGAGTGAGACTCTGTCTCAAAAAAAAAAAAAAAAGAAAAGAAAAGAAAAAAGAAATACGTCCCAATGTTAGATATAAACAAAGTGGTATGGGATTGTTCTGGAAAGAAGGAACAAACTTTGTTCCTCGTGTACAAAACACAGCTGATATATCTTCCCTTGCAGGCATGTTGTTAGGAATAAATAACATGCTGAATTATAAAGATTCATAGAACAGGTGACATTTAAGCTGGATCTTGAAAGAGGAGAAGGGATTTGCCAGGTGGAGACAGTGCACGAAGGAAGGTTACAGACGGGTAATGTCAGGACCATCCTACCCTAACCTTCTCAGCATCAAGTAAGGTTGGGAAATACTTGGAAAGTAGAAGTACCATTTAAGAATAAGATATTGATAAAATTTGATCAGCCATTCAAGTGAAGTCAGAGCTGCCACACCACCCAGCTTATTTTTAAAATTTTTTGTAGAGAATTGCAACTCCCCATGCCACCAAAGAAGATTTGTAAATGGATGGCAAATAAGCACATGAAAAGTTGCTCAACATCATTAGTCATTAGGGAAATGCAAATCAAAACCATAATGAAATACAACTACATGCCCATTAGCAAAAACTGACAATACCAAATGCTGGGAAAGATGTAGAGCAACAGGAACTCTGACATGACAGTGGGAATGCGAAATGAGACAGCCACTGTGGAAGACAGTTTGGCAGTTTCTTATAAAGTTAAACACATTTACTCTATGGCCCAGAATCTCATTCCTGGGGACTTACTCAAGAGCAATGAAAACCCCACTCAAAGATCTCTACAATCCACAAAAAGAAAAAAGACATCTACGCAAGTATTTATCACAACTCTTCATAATAGTCCCACACTGTGAGCAACCCAAATGTCTATGGAAAAACAAACAGATACCTGTATATCGTAGAATGCTATCTGGCAATAAAAAGGAACAAATTGTAATATATGCAACAACATGAGTAGATCTCGAAAGCATTATGTTAAGTGAAAGAAGTCAAACACAAAAGACCACATATTGTATGATTCCATTTACATGACATTTTGAAAAAGACAAAGCTATAGGGACAGAAGTCAAAGTAATGCTTATAGAGGTAGGATAAGATTTGCCTCACTGACTACAAAGGAGCATGATGCATAAGGAAACTTTTTAGAGTGTTGGGAATGTTCTACATATGAAGTGTTGAAGTGATTAAGCCATTCAATGCATTTGTCAAATCTCATCAAACTGTACACTTAAAAAAGGTGAGTTTTAGTAAGATGTAGATTATATCTCAATAAGCCTAAGTAACAGAAGATTCCCCTAAGCCTCTGTTACCCCAAAATCAGGCTCAGGAAGGTGACTTCCTGAATCCCACCAGCTGCTCACAGCTCCCCTTGCACAAATAACAACTTGAAGACAAAGCCCATACTTGTGCCCTGATCAGATATGATTTTACCCCCAAAGCCAGTGCCTACACTTCCATGCCTACTTCTGGCTTCCAGCCCTCACCAGGGCATGCTGTTCCCAAGTTCTAATTTGGGACATGTAATCTTCATTTGTAACCCATTAACCTAGCCACAGTCTCTGGTCCCTGAGGTTGAGCTTGCTGGGTATCTGGCTCACCTATTACAATCTCATCATCAGGACGAGGGAGCACTTCTGCTTGTGTGCCTTGGGCATCATGCAGCCAGATACAGCCCCTGAAGATCTGTTTGGGGGTCTTTCATTTCAGTGCTTCTCACATGGGTCAACTGTTCCAGTGTGCGGTGGGCCACCCGGGTTCAAGACGTCTTCACAGCTGGGAAGCTCCTGGCCTTGGCCCTGATTATCATCATGGGGATTGTACAGATATGCAAAGGTGAGTATCACAGGAACAACAGGTGCTGCCCAGCTTTCGTCCCCTTGCATATACACACCCTCTCAGCCCAGCTTTGAAGGTATGTACACCCTGAGATTTCCCCAATTCTAGCCTTGAGTGACTTCTCTTCTTCTTCCCTTGCTTGACAAAAGGGAAGGAGAAACCATTTTCCCCGAGGTGGTTGGGGGTAGGGAATACTCCCCTTAGGCTGCAAAGGTCACCTCTCCCATACTTACCTCAAGGCTCTAGCACAGCTAGGTAAAGACCCCACATATCCGCCAAGCGTGGTCGATCACGCCTGTAATCCCAGCACTTAGGAAGGATGAGGCAGGAGGATCACTTGAGCCCAGGAGTTTGAGACTAGCCTGAGCAGCATAGTGAGATCCCATCTCTACAAAAAATTTTAAAAATTAGCGGGGCATGGTGATGCATGGCTGTGGTCTCGCTTACTCTGGAGGCTAAGGTGGGAGGATCACTTGAGCCTGGGAATTTAAGGCTGTAGTAAGCTATGATTGTGCCACTGCACTCCAGCCTGGGCGACTGAGAAAGACCTTGTCTCAAAAACAAATAAACAAACAAAAACTCCAGATCTCGAGATACCTATTGTCTTTTTCCCCCAACCCCAGGGAAGCTCCCTGCCTCTTCTGTTGAATCTTGTCCACATCTTAAAGTGGAGGACAGAGAAAGGTATTTTATGTTTCAAAATTACTTATAATCTCTGAGAGAGAGAGCTCTGCATTCCCGGGGCCCCTGCCAACATTCCCCACTGGATTTGGCCCTTTCCAAGCCTGAGGCTGTATTTGGTTTCCATGGGACCCATGGCACCGCGAGGCTCTGCCCAGTGTCACTGCCTCATGGAGAAAGTCAGGTGACAAACAGGGAAACTTCCCGCAAGCCCTGAAGGCAGTGTGGGCAGCCTGGACTTCTACTCCAGGAAACATAATTAAGTTTCTGCTATATAATATGCCTGATTGTTTTAAACAGTTGGATTAAGTTCTTTAACAGGTTATGTATTGCTTTCAGGCATTTAGACTTAAGGAAATCACTGCGCTATCTTGTCAAAAATAGTGAGTCCCTCCTAAGCTGGCCTCAATTCTTTCTCCTGGTCACCCTAATCTCCTTATTTCCTGTCCCAATGCTAAACTGCAGATGAATAAGTAACATATGATCAGTTACTCTCTATCTCATTGAAATTTTAGCCAGTCAGCAGACGATTCCAAGGACCCACAGTCTGCAGCACACTGTGCTAGGGGCTGGGAAGGCAGTTTAAACAGCTCTTTGTTAAAAAAAAATTCCTGTCCTTAGGGAATCTTGAAAAGAGAGACAGCCAGGCATGGTGGCTCACGCCTGTAATCCCAGCACTTTGGGAGGCCAATGCAGGCACATCACTTGAGGTCAGGAGTTCGAGACCAGCCTGGCCAACGTGATGAAACCCTGTCTCTACTAAAAATACGAAAAAATTAGCCAGGCATGTTGGCACATGCCTGTAACTCCAGCTACTGGGGAGGCCGAAGCAGGAGAATCACTTAGAACCTGGGAGGTGGAGGTTGCAGAGAGCTGAGATCGCGCCACTGCGCTCCAGCCTGGGTGACAGAGCGAGACTCCATCTCAAAAAAAGAAAAGAGAGACCAAACACACACCTCAGAAACAGATAGGAGGATATCAACAAAGCAAGCAGCAAAACAAGCTTGAACTAATATAGCATTATGGAAACTCACGTTTGAGTGTTTGTTGTTCTGGATGCTTGCTTGTTTTTGTTTTTTTCTTTTTTGGAGACAGGGTCTTGCTCTGTCACCCAGGCTGGAGTGCAGTGGCGCGATCTCAGCTCACTGCAACCTCCACCTCCCAGGTTCAAGTGATTCTCTTGCTCACTGCAGCCTGAAACTCCTGGGCTCAAGTGATCCTCCCACCTTAGCCTCTCAAATAGGTGAGACTATAGGCATACACCACCACACCCAGCTAATTTTTTTAATTAGTGGTGGAGATGGGAGTCTCGCTATGTTGCCCAGGCTGGTCTCAAACTTCTGGCCTCAAGCATTCCTTCTGCCTTGACCTCCCAAATTGTTTGGATTACAGGCCTGAGCCACTGTGCCCAATCCTGGATGCTTTCTTCATGAAAATGTAGAAACTTAGCTATCAGAGAAAGTGGTCAGGAGATTACCAATGTCTCCAATCCTGTATTTCCAAAGCCCAATTTACCATGTCCTTTCCTTTTAAATAACTTTACCTTTTACAGAATGAGCATTCAGAACTGTGCTTTGAACCTAAACCCTCATTTGGACTCCTAGTTTCCAGGGCCTCGGAAGCCCTGGACCTGAATTTTCCTGCTCCCTTTATCCCCACGTATCCAATATGTTGGGTTCACTGGAGACAAGACAGAGTTGGTGTCATTGCCACACGGAGGGGTGAGAGGTGGGCCAGGGCAGGCCAGGGGTTGCTGGGCTCCTGGCTTGTCTCACTGAGCAGCCTCCTGTTGCATGTGTCCACAGGAGAATACTTCTGGCTGGAGCCAAAGAATGCATTTGAGAATTTCCAGGAACCTGACATCGGCCTCGTCGCACTGGCTTTCCTTCAGGGCTCCTTTGCCTATGGAGGCTGGAACTTTCTGAATTATGTGACTGAGGAACTTGTTGATCCCTACAAGTGAGTTGAAAGAGCCCGGCTATTCCCTCTCCCTTGAAGGGCCACAGCACCTGCTGCTGGAAAGAGGGAGCAGGTGTACATTGCCCACCTCGCCTTCCTCAGCCCCATTCGGACTGTGATTTGATCTATCCTGAAGTTGTAGTTCATTTCCCAGGCATTAAACCATTTGCCGTTCACCCCACCAGGAGGAGAAAAGGATCCAGTGACTTTCCCAGACCCGATTAGAAGCTGAGAACTGTACTGCATTAACACCACTGCCTTAGACAACGAACTGTGCCCTGAGAGGCTTCT
This sequence comes from Theropithecus gelada, assembly GCF_003255815.1. NCBI lineage: Eukaryota > Metazoa > Chordata > Mammalia > Primates > Cercopithecidae > Theropithecus > Theropithecus gelada. Next base: position 24,412,244 of record NC_037675.1, on the reverse strand, counting down.
GGGAATCTTGCTTGTTTTAGGACAGGCCAGTCTTGGTGTCTTGAGGCAGGGGGAAAAGGTGCATTGTGGAGATCCAGGTCAAGATCAACAGGTGTGGAGCATACTTCCAACCTGAGTTGTTTTATTGCCTTCATTTTTTTAACTTATGTTTTCTTTTGTTTTGTTTTTAGAGACAGGGTCTCACTCTGTCATCCAGGCTGGAGTCCAGTGGTACAGTCATAGCTCACTGCAGCCTCAATCTCCTGGGCTCAAGCAAGCCTCCCACCTCAGCCTCCTGAGTAGCTGGGACTACAGGCACATGCCACCATGCCCAGTTAATTTTTTAATTTGTAAAAAAGAGGTCTTGCTATGTTGCCAGGGATGGCCTCGAACTCCTGGGCTCAAACGATCCTCCCTCCTTGGCCTCACAAAGGGCTGGGATAACAGGTGTGAACCACCACGCTCAGCCTCCTTTCCTTTAAATTATCCTGCCCATATTGAGGCAAAGGCCACCTCCCAGGGAAAGGAAGCCTCACAGAAGTCTGCAAGGCTAAGCGCCTGCGGAAAGATAGAAGACACCCCCTGGACTGCATGGCAAGTCTGGCGTCCCGGGTGCCAGCCCTTCCCCTCACCTCCTCTCCCTCTACAGGAACCTTCCCAGAGCCATCTTCATCTCCATCCCACTGGTCACATTTGTGTATGTCTTTGCCAATGTCGCTTATGTCACTGCAATGTCCCCTCAGGAGCTGCTGGCATCCAACGCCGTCGCTGTGGTAAGAAATGAAAGTCCCCAGTCTCTCATATGAGGAATGTGGACATAGACTTGCCTGCTGTAGCCCCACTCACTTTTCCCTGATCCATGGCCTTGGGGAAGTGGAAATCACCCCCAAGTTCTCAGGACAGAAACCACATATGTCATTGGCTGGGGTATCTTTAAATGCCCAGGAGCAAACCTGGTGGCTGGGTTGTACCTAGAACAGCTACAGTGGCAGAACCGAGTCAGTGCCACAGAGACCGCATGGCCTAAGAAGCTGTAAGACATTTACTACCTGGCCCTTTCCAGAGAAAGTTTGCCAACTCCTAATCTTGGGCACTTCAAGCTCTAAATGTGAGAGTGGCATGAAGCAGACAGGCCCCTCCTCAGAAAGACATCATCTTGCACAAGACATGCCATTTCTCTCTGCCTTCCTATCCAGAAGCAGACGTCAGGTGTGCTCTTTGGGGCAAGAGACCATACTGGTGCAAGGGGTTGGGATCCTTGACATCTAAGAAGGACCTGGGAGGCACCTTGCTCCCTCACCGGGCATCAGGCTGGGCCACCACCACCCTGCCAGTCTCTTCACTGGCCTTATCTCAAAAGACCGTAAAGAAAAGAGGTCCTCCCATTTCCTGGGGCAGCCTGTTCTTATGACCAACAGCCTTCTATTCTGAACAATCTCTCCTCAGTAATGTGCTGTAAACCTGGCTCAGGGAATATAGACAAGGCTGGTCCCCTGCGTTGTATAGTCCTTGAATACATGAAGATTTGTCTATAGCTTCACGGCCTTTTCTTTCTCAGACTAAGGAGGGGCTCATTCTTATCATTTTACCCCCAACTCATCTGTTTTGATGAACTGAGAAATTCTCACCCTGTGATTCTGGATTAATCCCTATTTTGCAGTTGGGAAACAGAGGCTCAAAAATCATAAACTTTGCTCAAGGTCTCACAGCTCCTAGCTGGAGGGCAAGGATCTGCCTGACAAGCCCATGCCCTTCCCTGTGCTGGAGAAATCGTATAATGTATGTGAGGCCTGGATCACACCACCTGGCTTCCAATGCTGGTCCCTCCGCTTGCTGGGTGTGTGATCTTAGGCAAGCTACTTAATCACTGTGTGACTCACTTCCTCAACCATAAAACAAGAATAGCGTTAGTTCATTATTACTATTACCACTGTGTACTACCTTCTTCAGTTAATTAGCCTAAAACATGCATTAACCCCCCTGTGTAGGGGGTCCACCCTTGAGAGGGTGGGGGCTCTTAAGCAACTTGGCCAGAGAGAATTACAAGGGTGGAGATGGGAGAAATGGTTTCCCAGAGTGAAGTGGGAGCTAAGGGGTTGGGGAGTGGTAACCTCTCCTTCTTTGCTTATCTCCTTGTTTCCTCTCCCAGACTTTTGGAGAGAAGCTCCTAGGAGTCATGGCCTGGATCATGCCCATTTCTGTTGCCCTGTCCACATTTGGAGGAGTGAATGGGTCTCTCTTCACCTCCTCTCGGTGAGTGCTGCCTGGGCCCTTCTCCGGCCAGGGGCCACTCCGCTGTGCACTTTGCTCTGTTTGTATATGGTGGGCTTGTCTCTGTCAGCAGGGGTCTGTGTGGGCATCTGGATGGTGGGCTTGAAGAGGCGTGATTGCTCACACGAGGGCGTGTGTGTCAGTGTGGATGCTGAGGAGTGTGTGCTGCTCACGTGGTCACCTGCGATGTGTGTGGCATATGGATCCTAGGTGCTTCACATGTAGTAGCCTGTCTCATTTCAAAAGGAGCAGAAGACAGAGGAGGCCACCAGCCTGCCTGATGCAGCCCCCAGTCAGGGGCTGTAGTTGGCAGCAAGACAGTATCTTGGCTGCAGTCCTAGAGCCCCCATTTCCACTTGCCTGGAAACAGGCTGCTGCTGGCTGGAAAAGAACCCCATTTGGAAAGGGACCAAGAGGGAGACTTGTGCCTGGGGCCTCTGGGTCTGGCCTCCCATGAATGTTCTGGAACTAGCCTGCAGGTGGGATGGGTTCACCCTAATTGCCCCAAGAATGCAGAGCTCCTCCCTGCTCAACCGAGGCGGCTGGAGGGGCCTTTTCGAGGCCACCCATGAGACTCAGGTGGAGCATGTGAAGTGAGAGGGTGGGGGAAAGTGGAAAGCAAACATTTGTCCAAAGAAAGAGCCTTTTATCCATGACCCCCACCCCAGAGCTCTCTCAGAAGCCAGAAATGCAAGCAGGTCCACGAGTCCCAGGTCCTGCCTCCACGCATCCGGGGACCCGGCCCTTTCTTTTGCTGTCTTCAGAAGGGGCTGTTGAGGCTAGCAGATGTTGAATGACTTCCACTTGTGTGGTTCAAGGGGTCCTCCCAGGTTCTCAGAAAGCACCCCCTGCCCTCAGGGTATAGTCCTGCTCCAAAGATGAGTCCCTGAGTTCAGCTGCTTCCAAAGCCATCACATCAGGGAAGAGTTCCTGTGAAATAACAAGGTAGTGCCATGTTTTTAGGACCCAGGGCTGGAAAGAGGTGGTGTGGGTGTCCCCTGTACCCTGGGACCCTATGACACTCACCCACAGCAACCTCGTGTGCATGTTACACAGGAGCAGTGGCCACATGGAGGCCCCGCCGAGGCCGAGCAGTGGAAGAACAGTGACCCATGAGGCTCCCTGAGATCTATTGGAGGAGAGTGACTGGCTACAGTCACTTTAGAGTGGGGTTTGTCCCTCAGGCAGGCCAAGCAGCGGTCTGCGTGCATGTGGTCTAGTTGTGTGTGCATGCAGGAAAGGGTGGCGCATGGTGTGCTCCACCTCCGATTCAGAGGCGAGACCTCACACACCCAGGCCTCCTCTGCTCATCTTTCCAGTTCCTTCTTCCTTCCTTCTCCTTCCCTCCTTCTTTATCTCCTGTCACTCCTTTGTGTTCTCGGGTAGGGAGTGGATGATCCTTGCTAAAGAGTCAGAGTGTGTGGATGTGTGTTATGCTTAATGTCATCGTCTCCTCTGTTGTCGGCTAGCTGGGCAAGGACTGTCTGTTGTGAACTTGACACTTGCAAATGCTGTTGGATCTGGACAATTACACTTGGTCCTGTCTGCATGTGGGGGAGGGACGTGAATGCAGGACCCTGGCTATGTGCACGACAAGTCCCACAGAGCACCTGGTGCATGAGACTGCCTTGTAGAGGGGCGGCAGCATGGGAGAGGGGACAGGGATGTGTATGGCTGCATGAAACTAGTGACACTGGCCTAGGGAGTTCATTATGGTTACTGCTTATGGGTATTTGGGGATACAGTCAACTCCCACACTTCTGATGAGCTGCTGCTGTTAGCTTCAGTCTACTCCATACACAAATTACAAAGTAAGTGACAATTCTCTGAACTCCCAGTGCACTGAATCTGTGCCTTTTTGTTCCTATCAAGCTGTACCCTGCCTGTCATCCCTTAGGTGAGCCTTTCCCCAGAAAAAAGAAAAAAGTGGTCCAATTTGCACTGACATGTAAATTACTGTTGATAGCCCCTAATATTCACTTTTCTCTTAGGAGAGTAAAAGGGAAGGAGGGCTGATTTTTATGTTCAAGTTTCATATTCATATGTATATAATAGATGTACATATTTTCAAGGTACAGATGTTTCAATACATTGATATAATATGTAAAAATCAAATCAGAGTAATTGAGGTATCCCATCTCCTTCAATATTGTCTTTTCTTTATGCTAGGAACATTCAAATTATTCTCTTAAAATTTCTTTTTTTTTTTTTTTTTTTTTTTGAGACAGAATCTCGCTCTGTTGCCTAGGCTGGAGTGCAGTGGCACAATCTTGGCTCACTGCAAGCTCCGCCTCCCGGGTTCACGCCATTCTCCTGCCTCAGCCTCCCGAGTAGCTGGGACTACAGGTGCCTGCCACCACGCCTGGCTAATTTTTTGTATTTTTAGTAGAGACGGGGTTTCACTGTGTTAGTCAGGATGGTCTCGATCTCCTGACCTTGTGATCCACCCACCTCAGCCTCCCAAAGTGCTGGGATTACAGGTGTGAGCCACTACGCCTGGCCTAAAACTTTTCTTTTTAAAAATAACTTTTATGGCCAGATGTGGTGGCTCACACCTATAATCCCAGCACTTTGGGAGGCTGAGGCGGGCAGATCACAAGGTCAGGAGACCAGCCTGGCCAATATGATGAAACCCCACCTCTACTAAAAAAAATACAAAAATTAACTAGGCGTGGTGGCAGGTGCCTGTACTCCCAGCTACCCAGGAGGCTGAGGCAGGAGAATCACTTGAACCCAGGAGGCAGAGGTTGCAGTGAGCCAAGATCGTGCCACTACACTCCAGCCTGGGTGACAGAGCAAGACTTCATCTCAAAAAAAAAAAAATTAAAAAAAAAATAACTTTTGGGGCTGGGCATGATGGCTCACGCCTGTAATCCCAGTACTTTGGGAAGGCAAGGTGGAAGGATTGCTTGAGCCCAGTAATTCAAGACCAGCCTGGGCAACAAGGCAAGACTCTGTCACTACAGAAAAATAAGAAAGAAAAATAAGTAAAAAATAAAATTGATTTAAACATCAATATCCTACTTGTGATACTATAATATAATTGTGTAGCATGTTACCAATGGAGGAAACTGGGCAAAAGATACATAGGATCTCTTTTTATTATTTCTTACAACTGTACTTCGTTGTAAGATTCACTGAATGTGAATTTACAATTATCTCAAAAAAATTATCATTTTTTAACTTAACTGAGCATGGTGGTATGTACATGTAGTCCCAGCTACTCAGGAGGCTGAGACTAGAGGATCACTGGAGTCCAGGACTTGGAGGCTGCAGTGAGCTATAATCATGCCACTCTACTCCAGCCTGCAGGACAGAGCAAGACCCCATCTCTAAAAATTGGAAACATAAAAAGTTTAATTTTTTTAAGTTAAAAAAAATCTTTATTCTGATTATAAATATTCCGTCTATTTTAGAATTTTATTCATTTTTTCCTTATCTTTTTTTTTTCTTTTTTTTTCTTTTTTTTTTTTTTTCTTTGAGACAGCGTCTCACTTTGTCACCCAGGCTGGAGTGCACTGGTGCAAATACAGCTCGCTGCAGCCTCAAACCTCCCAGGCTCAAGTAATCCTCCCACTTCAGCCCCCTCAGTAGTTGGAACTACAGGCACACTCTACCATGCCTGGCTAATTTTTGTATTTTTTGTAGAGACAGGTTTTCACCATGTTGCCCAGGCTGCATTTTACAATTTTTAAAATTTTTTCTGTAATGTATAAGGAAGAAAATTAAAGTTAACCATAATTTCACCACCCAGAGATAATCAGTTAGCATTTTAATAAATAGGCCCATAAATAACCTTAAAATTAATTGGCATTTGGGCATAGTGGTGCACACCTGTAGTCCCGGCTACTTGGGAGACTGAGACAGAAGGATAATTTGAGTTTGGGAGGTCAAGGCTGCAGGGAGCCGTCATTGTGCCACTGTACTCCAGCCTAGGCAACAGAGCAAGACCGTGTCTCAAAAAAAAAAAAAAAAAATTATTTGCATTATAGTTTTCAGTACTGTTTTTTTCATTTAATGTTATATTTTGAGCATATTCTCATGTAATCAATTGTTTTCAAAAACATTATGACTACATAATGTTCCTTTTTTTTTTTTTTTTTTTTTTGAGACAAGTTTAACTCTGTCATCCAGGTTGGAGTGCAATGGCGTGATCTCTGCTCACTGCAACCTCCACCTCTGGGTTCAGGCAATTCTGCCTCAACCTTCCGAGTAGCTGGGATTACAGGCACGTGCCACCACATTTGGCTAATTTTCGTATTTTTAGTAGAGACGGGGTTTTACCATGTTGGCCAGGCTGGTCTCAAACTCCTGACCTCAGATGATCCACCCACCTCGGCCTCCCAAAGCACTGGCATTACAGGCATGAGCCACTGTGCCTAGCTCATAACATTTCATCTTAGGCAAATCTATTTTATCAACCTCCTACTTTTAGGCACTTAGGATATTTCCAATTTTTTCTTTCTTTCTTCCTTTTCTTTTCTTTCTTTTTGAGACAGTTTCTTGCTCTGTCGCCTAGGGGGGAGTGCAGTGGCACAATCACAGCTCACTGCAGCCTCAGCCTCCCAGGCTCATGTGATCCTGTCACCTCAGCCTCTGGAGTATCTAGAACAACAGGCACACACCACCATGCCTGGCTAATTTTTTTATTTTTATTTTTTGTAGAGACAAGGGTCCACTATTTTTCCCAGGCTGGTCTCAAACTTCCAGGCTCAAATGATTCTCCCACCTCAGCCTGTCAAAGTGCTGGGACTGCAGGTGTTAGCCACCAAGCCCAGACAGGATATAATTTTTTTTTAACTCAATCCCACAAGACAGGATATAAATTTTTAAGTACAATTTACATACAATAAAATATGCAGGCTGGACGCGGTGGCTCATGTCTGTCATCCCAACGCTTTGGGAGCCCGAGGCGGGAGGATCATTAGAGCCCAGAAGTTCAAGACCAGCCTGGGCAACATGGCAAGACCCTGCCTCCATATTTTTTAAAAAAAGCAGATTATAGGCTGGGCATGGTGGCTCACGCCTGTAATCCCAGCACTTTGGGAGGCCGAGGCGGGCAGATCACCTGAGGTCAGGAGTTCGAGACCAGCCTGACCAACGTGGAGAAACCCCATCTCTAACAAAAATACAAAAATTAGCCGGGCATGGTGGCACATGTCTGTAGTCCCAGCTACTCGGGAGGCTGAGGCAGAAGAATCGCTTGAACCTGGGAGGCGGAGGTTGCGGTGAGCCAAGATCACGCTATTGCACTCCAGCCTGGGCAACAAGAGCGAAACTCTGTCTCAAAAAAAAAGCAGATCATAAATGTTCATTTTGATGAGTTTTGTGTGGGTAGTTTTGTTTGTGTTTGTTCGTTTTTGTTTTTCATTGTTGTTTTTTAGAGGCAGAATCTCACTATGTTGCCCAGGCTGGCTTTCAACTTCTGGGCTCAAGCAGTCTTCCTACTTCAGCCTCCCAAGTAGCTAGAAGTACAAGTGTGTGCTACTGTGCCTGGCTTCCATTTGATGAATTTTGACAGTTGTCAAAATTCAACCACTACCCAAAACAAGATACAGAACATTTCCACCACCAGTTCTCCACTCCCACAAAAACAACTACTCTCTCACTAGGATAAGAGTGTTTTTAGACTGGGCATGACGGCTTACGCCTGTAGTGCCAGCACTTTGGGAAGTCGAGGTGAGTGGATCATGAGGTCAGCAGTTCAAGACTACCCTGGCCAAGATGGTGAAACCCCGTCTCTACCAAAAATACAAAAATTAGTCGGGCATGGTGGCACACACCTGTAATCCCAGCTTCTCGGGAGGCTGAGGCAGAGAATTGCTTAAACCTGGGAGGTGGAGGTTGCAATGAGCCGAGATTGTGGCACTGCACTCCAGCCTGGGCAACAGAGCGAGATTCCATCTCAAAAAAAAAAAAAAGTGTTTTTAAAGCTTTCCATATGCAGTTCAGTCCCAGTGTATCAGGGAATCTGCATCCTTTGAGGATGTGAGGAATGCTTTTAAAGAGATGAAGACTTTAGGCAACAGACAGAGGTTGCTCCTGCAGCCTTCCAGGCATTGGGAGCACCCCACTGAGTGACAGTACAATTATCAGTAACCCTGAGCCACCCATACCACATTCAGGGTCTAACATACCCAGGGTTCATCCACTTTTCCACTGGCTGCCTCTGGTTTGCTTGTACCTGCATTTGTGAACACAGGTTTTGTGGCTGGTGGGGCGGAAAGTGTGCATGTGAAGGCAGGTATCCGGTTAGAGGGAGGATGCCCCTGTGTGGGCAGAAGGTAGGCATGGATGAAGGAACTCGGGCTTGGTGGTCCATGGGTTATCCCAGGCTGACCTGCTTTTCTCCCTGCCAGGCTGTTCTTCGCTGGAGCCCGAGAGGGCCACCTTCCCAGTGTGTTGGCCATGATCCATGTGAAGCGCTGCACTCCAATCCCAGCCCTGCTCTTCACAGTAAGGGCCCTTCCTGCTGTAACTCTCCACACACCTCCCTCTTTTTGTGCCTAGTCTAAGCTGGGAATTCATGCTTTTCACACACACCCCTGTTACCTTTCCAGTCTGCTGCTAGGTCTCACTGGATCTTAGATGATCTGACAAATGATACTCATCAGCTTTGTTAATATCAAGAGATATAACAAGGAAAGATCCTGAGTCCTGAAATACCTAAGGCTCTCGGGCTGACTTATTTCCATTCTCCCATCCTTTTGGGTCATACTGAACTGACTGCCTCAGGATTCTACAGCCTCAAAAAAATATGTCTCCCTTGGCTCTCCTCACACCTGTTACCGCGGGGTTGTGGCACTGGTCTCTACTCCTGGCTGGTTGGTCCCTGCAAACACCCACTCCCCACATCAAGTTTCAGGACAGCCTGCCAGTCTCTTGGAAACATCACTGAAATGAATTTAGTGTTAAGAGTACACCAAATAAGAAAAATCATAGAGGAAGACTGATAAACTGAAAACTGTGAAAAGGAAACTTGGGACAGGAAAGAGATGGGAATAAAATATCCCCAGAGTAGAATCATTTAGAGAGAGCTAAAGGAAGGAACAAAGACTTGTCCCCATTGAGTCTTTTGAGTTATTTTTATTTTCCTTCTGGATCCTGAATAAAACACTAAAAATGATTTTGGTCCACTGGCGAAGCAGTTAGAAATCAGAATAACAGAGCTCATGGGAGTCAAGAGCATTGTACAGCATTGCTGTATAACATCAGAATGTTCAGATGTAGGATGAAGGTCACCTTGACTGGTTGGTTGTGGAAGGTGGGTGGAGAAGACAGTACTCCCAGTGGGCCATACCCTTTTTTTTTTTTTCTTTTCCCAGTTAGAGCTATTGGTGCAGTAGTGTGACTAAAAGGCAGATGCAGCAAGAACCATTAAAAGCATCTCAATTATTTTAACTATCGGCTCTCACAGGAGGACAGAACTTTTGTTGACCTTCACAAGTTATCAGAAGGGAGGAGCATGGTTCCAAGAGAGCCACAGAGATGATTTTGAAGTTGGAAAGTAGACTCTGTCAAGAAAACCTCATTCGGATGTTATGAGGGTTAAGTGAGTTAATCTTTGTCAAATGCTAAAAATAGGGACCTGGCACACAGTAAGTTCCATGTAACCAGTTTTGAAATTAATAAAGAAAAGGAAGAAAAATAGATGACTCAGCCAGGAGAAAAGGATGAGGGCAGGAATAAAGCCTTAATCTGTTATTAACAATCTTCCCTAAGGGATTTAAAAAAATGAAGTTAGCTTGAGCTATAACCAACAGAGACATACAAATGAAACCAGGGCTGACACAGAGCCAGGTAATACCAGGGTGGCCAGTCTAGCTGCTTATGCCCAGTATCCATTCTAAGTGGTTAGTGCCCGTGCCATACCAGTGGTTAAATATTTTTATCATCACCCCTGTAATAAGAAAGGACTTCCTAGCGATAAAGATGTTGTAACGTCCTAGGTTACTAGGGGAGGTTCTAAAGTCTCCATTTCGAGACATCCATTATACAATGGCATCATCTGGCTGGAGGCTGGGGGACAGCCCCTAATCTATAATACCAGTCTCCGAATATCTTTTGGATCACTGATGAGCTCCTCCCACTTCCCCAGTGCATCTCCACCCTGCTGATGCTGGTCACCAGCGACATGTACACACTCATCAACTACGTGGGCTTCATCAACTACCTGTTCTATGGGGTCACGGTTGCTGGACAGATAGTCCTTCGCTGGAAGAAGCCTGATATGCCCCGCCCCATCAAGGTGAGAGAACCTCCCTTTGGGGTCCCCACCCCTTCCTCTGTGGTTCTAGCTGCAGTTCAGATGTTTAAATCACCTCTCTTCTTAGCTGCTGACCACACATCATCATCTCTGATGGTAGCAGACCCTTTGGAAAGCAAGGGCCATTTGTGAATGGGACCATCATTTGCGTTCTCCACTGGGGATGAGATCGGAGCAGACTGTAGCTGGGGAATAAGTCAGATCAAATGTCACTTTCATCTTGACATTCCTTTGTTTCCTACCAGTCTAAGCCTTAAACTCCAGCTGACTTTTCAAGGTTCTCTTATCTCCCCAATACTTCCTCCTTGTCCCTCCAGATAGCTGGGTTCACTATGTGCTGTGTCTCCATCCCAGAATACCTTTCCTCCTCCTATCTGCCCATCTACATTTTAACCATTTTCCAAATGCGCCTCAAGTACCTCCTTTTCCTTGAAGTTTTCTAGTCCACTGCAACCTTCCATGATCCTCTCTTTTTAAACTCCCATAGCCCTACACATATAGGGTGCTCAGTGAACCTAATATTGCTACAAGATATAACTCTGTGATAGAAATTAATGGGATTGCTCAGAACAAGACATGCTAGAGCATTATGAGTTCTCCAACAAATTAGAAGAATAGAGTGTACTCCAGAGCTATTTGTACAATCCTATTCTAGAAACAGTGACTAGATGCTTCTAGAAGATCCTTCCAGCTGAAAAATCAAAGGCTCTCCAAATCTCTCAGTTCCTCACTGGCATTTCCACCACGATTTTCTACTCTCACTCTTAGAAAACCTGCTAGAGGGAAGAGGAGGTAGAATAATCCCAGGTCCCCACCACACACATCCCTTCTGAGCAAGGAAGACAAGGAAGAGAAAGGCAGCCGAATCAGGACTGCCCCTGGAGCCCTGAAGAGGATACTCTAGGGAACTCCCCACATGTGGCCCATAAGGAGCTGACATTTGCCATATTGTGCCCACATAAGGGCCCTGCATAGAAGTGGGCGAGGACCAGGGAGCCTGAGTGATTCAAATCGTCTCCTGCCTGCACTTTGTGCATTGCCACACCTCCCCTCCACCCTAGGACCTCAGCAGACGCACCCATGTGCCAGCAAGCTTCTCCATCCCTGTGGGCTTCTCTGGCTGCCACAGGCACGTGGCATGCATGATGAGGCCTTGTCTAATCACACCCAGGATTGAGGACATGGGCAAGGGGGGTCCTTTCCTCCCTAGCTCCTCCCCATCGTCTTCCTGTCTGACCATCCATGTTCATCAACATTTGTTCATATAGCCCCTGCCCTATCAGGGATGAGTGTGGGACCACAGACCTGAGGGAAGCCCAGCCTTTGCCCTTGAGGATGTGTCTCTGTGGGTGAAGAAGAGAGAGAATGCCTCAGTCCCTAGTCCTGGGGGCCGCGGGGCCTACACAATTCACATGCCTCATGCTTCTGCTCCACAGATCAACCTGCTGTTCCCCATCATCTATTTGCTGTTCTGGGCCTTCCTGCTGGTCTTCAGCCTGTGGTCAGAGCCGGTGGTGTGTGGCATTGGCCTGGCCATCATGCTGACAGGAGTGCCTGTCTATTTCCTGGGTGTTTACTGGCAACACAAGCCCAAGTGTTTCAGTGACTTCATTGGTGAGTTGTTGGAGGCTCTGGCTGGCTTGAGGGCCTCCTGGGCTGGAATGCAGTGGTCAGTGATGGGGTGGGGGAGCCACCAGGGCCAGGAGACCTAGGCTCGCCTTCTCCTTAGTCCACAGAGCTCTGGAGGAGTCCAGAGCAGGGAAAGCAGATGCCTTTTCCCAGAGACCTCTGAGGGAGGAGAACAGCTGGCATTTCCATACAGACCTTAGACCTGCAAGAATAGGCAACCTGGGCTGGGCACAGTGGCTCACACCTGTAATCCCAGCACTTTGGGAGGCTGAGACAGAGGATCACTTGAGCCCAGGAGTTTGAGACCAGCCTGGTCAATATAGCAAGACCCCATCTCTATTATTAAAAATTTAAAAATTAAATAGGCAACCTATCAGCCATCCTGTGAGAGCTGCCCCAAGCTGGGTGGAGACCAGCGGAGACCCTGGACTTGGGGGTCAGTGGGCACAGGGAAGGTGGAAGGCTGGGGCCTTCATGAGCAAGGAGCAGCCAGCGGGAGATGCAGGAGGCAGACCAGGTGGAAAGGATTCTCCTCAAGCACTGACTGCTCTGAAGAGGCAGAACTTGGAGCAGGAGAGCCGGGAAGGGCTGGGGCCGCTTGGCCAGGTTGGTGGGATGCTCAGCACCGGCCTGGTTTCTGTTTGATCTCTTCCTACAGAGCTGCTAACCCTGGTGAGCCAGAAGATGTGTGTGGTCGTGTACCCCGAGGCGGAGCAGGGCTCAGGGACAGAGAAGGCTAATGAGGACATGGAGGAGCAGCAGCAGCCCATGTACCAACCCACTCCCACCAAGGACAAGGACGTGGCGGGGCAGGCCCAGCCCTAAGGACCACCATTCCCTCAGCTGGCTACTCCCTCCTCCCTCCCCTTTTATCCTACCTCCCTGCCTTGGTTCCCCCCAACACATGCAAGTACACACACACCCCTCTCTCTGCTTTTGTCAGGCAGTGGTAGGACTTCGGTGTGGGTAGTGAGAAATTGTAAACAAAAACTCACATTCATACCCAAAGAACCAGTCTCTCACCCCAGGGTCCATGTCCCAGGCCCCACTCCAGTGCTGCCCACACTCCCAGCTGCTGGAGGAGAGGGGAGATGCCAAGGTGCCAAGATGCTGGGCCACACCCTCAGCTGCTTCTTCAGGAACCAGAGCTCATTACTGCCTTCCCTCCCAGGGAGGCCCCTTCAGAGAGGAGAGGTGGCCACAGGGGCTGTGTTGCGGGGGCACAGGCTCAAGCAATTCTGTCCCCATCAAGGGGTCAGCTGGAGAGACCCAAGACCCTATCTCTTCACCAGGGACCCAAAATCCAAGGGGATGCTTCCCTCTGCCCTCTTTCCTGCCCCTCCCCATCATACCTGCACCCACCCCAGCCAGGGCTCCCGGTCCAGAATTCGGTTCTCCTCAGGACGCCAACTCCCAGAGCTAAGGACCAAGGAGAAGAACAGCCTCTCCACCCCCAAGCCAGGCAGTTGAGGAACATACTGAGAAAGGCTCAGATTGCAGAAACCCAGCCCTGCCCCTGCCTCCTGCATCCTGCCCCCAACATGGTGCCAAAGCTTCCAGAAGCCAAAAAGGCTTCTGATTTTTAATTTAGTGGGCATCTCTCTCAGCAACTCCACCTCCCCATCACAGGAAGGAGCAGTCCCCTGCTATCCCTACAGCCACTCCCAGCACGCCCGCACACAGCCAGCACCACCGCCCCCACCATGCCCTTCTCCTCTCTGGGCCTTGGCTTGGGACCGGGTGTGAAGGATCCCCAAGTCCTTCAGGCCTGAGATCAGAGCCAAATCAGCCTTAAGTCACCTCCCATCCAAGAACTTGGCCTAAAAATACTCCCCTATTTCTAACCCTCAGGACGGATCTGATATTAAATGCCTTCCCTGGGAGGAAGGGTGCTTTCCCCCTCCCCAGAGGTGCCCATTCCACACCCTGGGAGACTGGGGAGAGCATTGACTGAAGCCCAGTTCCTTTCCCGTCCGTCCTCAACTCCAGTAGCCCCCCACTCCTCTCAGGTCTCAGTGCCATGCCGTCTTGGGGCAGGGTGAGAGGGCAGCGGCAGCAGGGCGCCCACTCTGGAGGTCCTCCAAAAAGGCCCTCCTCTGTGGCTGGCAGCCTCTGACCTTTCCCTGGGCTCCAATGGAAGGCCATGGAGTTTGTCATGGGCCCTGCAACCTCCCCAGTCACTCCTGCTGCACTAAGGACTTAGGATCCTTTTATCACAAATCGGGATTCTCTCCCTCACCCCAGTTCTGTCTGCTTAAACTGGAATACACAGGAGCCCTTCCTGACCTGGGTGGTGTCTCCCAGCTTCCCCGCCCAGCCTGCCTGCCCCATAGTTGGTGAGATGCCGAGTTTGGTCTGAGTTGTGACCCCTTCAGCGTAGATGCCCGGCAGGCTGGGGCTGGCCCCTGGAGGGTCAGGGGACCATCTTCTTGTTCCCTCTTTTCTCATTCCTCCAACTTCCTCCCCTCCTTCAATTATTTTTTTGTAAAGTTGATGCCTTACTTTTTGGATAAATATTTTTGAAGCTGGTATTTCTATTTCTTTTGGATTTTTTTAAATGTAAGGTTGTTTTGGGGGGTGGAGTTAGAACCTTGATGATAATTTCTTTCGCTTGGTGTAGGTTTTAAGATTTGTGGAGAAGTTTTTTCTTTTGATGTAATAAAATTTAAAACGGAAATGAAGTTGGTGGTGTTGATAATTAAGTAACCTTTTGAGACAGAGTCACCAGGCATTTCCTCTTAGGAGATCGTGCCAGGTTCCTTCCAGAATGCCATTCCTAAAAGCTCTTGCTCTCTGTAACTTCTAGCTATCGTAGGGACTCAGTGCCAGTGCATTCAAACCACTGACTCTCATTCTGAACCAAAAACATCATCAAAAGACAAAAGTACAACAAATTTACAGATCTCAACTGTTTACTGTAATTCTGGAATCAGGCAACACTTCATTCCATTAAATAGAATACATGTTCCAAAGAGTTGAGCAGAAGAGGTTGGCTTTACAGACAGGAAAGAGCTGAAGAAAGCTGGTTAGTCACTTTTCAAAGTTGCTTTTCTTGGCTGGGCACAGTGGCTCACTCCTGTAATCCCAGCCCTTTGGGAGGCCGAGGAGGGAGGATCTCTTGAGCCCAGGAGTTTGAGACCAGCCTGGGCAACATAGCAAGACCTCATCTCGGCCGGGCGCGGTGGCTCAAGCCTGTAATCCCAGCACTTTGGGAGGCCGAGACGGGCGGATCACGAGGTCAGGAGATCGAGACCATCCTGGCTGACACGGTGAAACCCCGTCTCTACTAAAAAAATACAAAAAACTAGCCGGGCGCGGTGGCGGGCGCCTCTAGTCCCAGCTACTCGGGAGGCTGAGGCAGGAGAATGGCGGGAACCCGGGAGGCGGATCTTGCAGTGAGCTGAGATCCGGCCACTCACTGCACTCCAGCCTAGGCGGCAGAGCGAGACTCCGTCTCAAAAAAAAAAAAAAAAAAAAAAGACCTCATCTCTACAAAAGATAAAATTAGCTGGGCATGGTGGTATGTCTTGTAGTCCCAGCTACTTGGGAGGCTGAGGCCGAAAGGACAGGTTGAGCCTGGGAGGTTGAGGCCACAGTGAGCTGTGATTGCGCTACTGCACCTCCAACCTGGGCGGAAGAGCAAGCCCCTGTCTCAGAAACAAAGTTACTTTTCTTGTAAGGTGGGGACAGGAGACAGAACAATAGAAAAATAACTGATTAGTTAATATCAGGATCCCTCAGGCTACCTTATTTTGTGTAAAGATTAAAGCAGAGGGAACTTCATTATCATGCCCATTGAATATTGAAATTGACCTGTTTTAATTGGCCGTTATATCTCTCTCCTGATTTCTAGGAAGGTCAGATAACAACTTAGTTTAGATTTGGTGATGTGGAACTTTAGCATGGGGGATTCCATTTTGATTTTAGTCTGGTCTGTGGGGCCTAGAGCAGGAGCTTAGTCCAAAACCATGACCTTCTGTACTTTTTTATTTACCAACACTCACTCATTCCTTCTTGGAGTCATGAAGTGTTACTAAGTTCCTGCTCTGTGCACCATAGTGAAAGCCTGCAGACTAACTGGGAAGAACTCAACACTGCCCAGGGTGGGAACGTGGGCAAGGGAGAGACGGCACCCAGCCAAGCTGAGGGAGGCAAAGGCAGACGTCCTCCCAAAGCTTGATCAGCAAAGGCTTCTCTCATCAGCACAGCCTGAGCCAAGTCTATGGGGCGAGTCAGGATCCGAGGAGCTTGATGGGAGGGCCTGGGAGGTAAGGCTAGGTTCACTCAGCTAGACAGAGCCATCTGAGAAGAAGAGTTAGCTCTAGGAGGAAGAGTAGGAGGACCGTTGGACTAGGACAGGGAAAAAGGAAGAAGTCATTAAGGTATGTACAAGCACTTCCTGGCGTTTTGGGTTAACTGCCAGAGGAAGTTGATGGGATTAGCCCCAGTCCTTGCTTTGTGTCCCTGTCTTTATGGGCTGCCTTCCTGGCTGCGTGTCCAGAGCCAGCACTGCTAGCAGATGTAGGGCAAGGGCGGGGAAAAGGGGGTGGTGGAGCGGCAGTGGTGTTAAGACATCACCCTTCACCATCTGGAACACTGTGAGGACAAGGCAGGCAAGATGCCGCCACTCCCAGTCCTGGCCTGATGCCAACACTCCTGCTTTGTGACTGTCATTCTTCCAGACAGGCTGGAAGCTCGCCATTCAACAGGGACTCCGAGCTGGGAGGCCGGCCACCAAACAGCTGTGTGTCCTTGGGCAAGTCACCTTACCTGCTTAGCATTTTAAGAGAGAGAGCTGGACCTAATCGTAAACAGTTCCTCAATCTTCCAATTTTAGGTTATCCCAAAAGGCAGAGGCCAGTCTTTTCCAAGCCTCACATCTGCCCTTTGGGCCCCCCTTCCCCAGCACACACACCTTTTCTTTCCCTGGACTGCCCCAGGCTCCTCCCTATTGCCCCATTTGAGCAAGTCCTGTCCCTCATCCCTTCTCACTCCATGGAGGCACTTGTCCTTCAGGAGCACCCTCTCTTTCTGTGACACCTGCTGATCTTTTCAACCTGGTCAAATGGGCAAATGTGGGTCTCCTCCCGGGCAACAAACATTTACTTTTAACCTGGCCATTTCCCGTCTTAACCCTGTCAGTCACTTTAATGCTAGGAATTTCACATGCTCTGAGTTTAGGGAATTTGGGAACATTTTGAAAGTCACTGAAATAGTAGCTGCTTATGCATTCATTTATTAATGTGGTCACACAACAAATCTTTTTGTGACCATTCTGTCAAAGACTTTGCTATATGCTGTAGAAATAGTAAATTTTTTTCCTGATTTTTCTAAGTCAGCACAGACTTCAAATATTTTCTTCCATTGTCTTCATAAGGATATTCAGATGTGTCAACCTGCCTGTCCTTCTTTTTTTTTTTTTTTTTTTTTTTTTTTTTGAGACGGAGTCTAGCTTTATTGCCAGGTTGGAGTGCAGTGACGTGATCTTGGCTCACTGCAACCTCCGCCTCCCAGGTTCAAGAGATTCTTCTGCCTCAGCCTCCAGAGTAGCCAGGATTACAGGCGCGTGCCGCCACGCCCAGCTAATTTTTTTTTTTTTAAGTAGAGACGGGGTTTCACTATGTTAGCCAGGGTGGTCTTGATCTCCTGACCTCGTGATCCAAACGCCTCAGCCTCCCAAAGTGCTGGGCTTACAAGTGCGAGCCACCGCACCCGGCACTGTCCTTCATTTTAATTCAGGAAATGTGATCACCATAGTTGAAGAGGTCCAAAAGATGTAACTGACTCTACCCTCAAAAAGCAAATAGTTTGCTAGGGGAACAAAACCAAGGATATGCATGGCACACATATGTGTGCGCATCCTGGCTCCACAGACCACCCATGCCATGCTGGAACCACTGCCTGTGGGCCTTCCTGCTGGGCTGTGATCCCTATTGGCAAGGGCTAAAGCCAACACATCCCCAGACCCCGTGCAGTGCCTGGTACCTATGTGCTCAAAAATGTTCGTCAAACTGATGCACCACACCAGGCAGCAGGTAGTGAGTGTCAAGGAGACACAGATAAAACTGCAATGAGAGGTCAGAGGAAGAGAAGAAGGAGACTTCACATTTACTAAGACCAGTTGCATGACATACACTATGTTATTCACAGTTTAAATTAAACAACCCTATGAAGGAGGTATTACTACTGCCACTTTGCAAGGAAGATTAAGTAACTTGCCCAGAGTCATGGAGTTGGTTAGTGACAGAGGCCAGATTTGAGCCCAGTTCTCTCTTAACACTTCACAGCCATGCTCAGCTACCTTCCTACTGGGAAAGTCTTAATTCACCAAAAAAGTGGCACTGGAAGGAGGCCTGTTACAAAGTCACTAAGATAACAAACATGCATCATTTCAGTTCATCCAAACAGGTAGTAACCGCAGTGGCAAAGGAAAAATGATCCTGCTGACCCGGGAGAGCTTCTTTCTTCTCCTGAGCAAGCATCCCCCAGACTGGCACTGCCCTCCCCACCTCCCCTTCCTGTCCAGAGCTCCCCCTACCCTACCCTGACATCCAGAGCCCTGCCTGCCCCAGCCAAACCCCTGTTACTGGGAAACACTGAGGTCAGCGTACCAGCAACGTCAGCACTAGCCGGGGAGGCCGGGGCAGAGATTTATCTCACCATGGCTAAAGCTGCTGACTTTCTCATTTCCTGCGGCTCTATTTACATACCTCCCACTTCCTCCTGCGCAGCTACTGATGCAGACTTCCCCCTCCCCATGGTGGCCAAATGAGGGCCAGGAAGGTTCTCCAAGTCACATAGCAACCCCTTCCCATCCCTTCAGCCAGAGATGAACCAGGCATCCTCCTTGGATGACCTTGGGCAGCTCAGCCTCTCAGCCTTGTTATCCTAGTTTATAAAGTAGGAATAAAAATACTGTCTGCCTTGCCTACCTTCCTGCATAACCCATAGGCAAAGAGCATGAAAAAGTGTATGTTTCAAGGATTGAAAAATCATTAATTTATCAGCAAGCACAAGGCCTATTCATTATCATTATTTCAAAGTAGCGGAGGGGACAGAATTTCTCCTCACGGAGACAAGGCCCTGGACGCAGGACTTGCAGGCTGCTTATTCTCCCTAGAACTGCACTGCAAGACCCCATCCCAGCCAGGTCTCCTCTTCCTCCTTCCAGACCCCCCCGCAGGAGCTTGCTGAGAGCCAGAGCTGTGAGAGGCTGCCCTCTGCTGTCTACCTGAGTCCAGACCACAGCAGCCCTCCAAGTCCGAAATATTGGGGCCAATATTGCCACCTGGTGGTCAACAGAAGCACTGCCACCAAACTGAGAGCTCAGCTTTGAAATGGAGAAATCTCCCTAATTCCTGACATCTGTCTCTGGGATGCACACAGATCTCCTCATACCAGGTCACTGTGCTTTCAGAGAAAGCATATCTGGCTGTGTCTCAAGTCATGCACAGACAGCATCTAGGGTAGGTGTTGGGGTAGGGAGGATGGAAGGAATATGCTAACCAGAATACACATTTTTAAAATTTTAATGTTCAATGCCACATACATCCTCTCTGCACTTGTCCCACTGGGGCCCACTCACAGTGACCCAGCCCTTGTTTGGCCCAACTTACAAAAACTTCTGGCCCCCCTGGGGCACCCAGAGTACTTGCTGGTCATAAAAGAGACAGTAACATTTCTATGTGCCCTTTCCTCCCCCCCACCTCCCCACCCCCACCCCCACTGGACCTTTTGGAGATGAAATTCAACAGGTAAAAGCAGGACCTGAGCAGGTGTCTCTGAAAGGAGGCAGTTGGGAGTTCCCAAAGGAAAGAGAAAAGGGAAGAGGAGAGCCAGCACAGAACCAAGAATTGCAGATAGAGAGCCATGGGCTTCTCCTGGAGACCCTAAAACAGAGCCCCAGGAAGAGGTGATGACATAAGAGGCTTCTCAAACCTCACAAGAGGAAGTAGACCCAAGAGACACGCATTGGAGATCAGAGAGCGGCCATGCAAAAGGAAAGACAGCAAACGAGCTGCAGCAAGCTCCTGAGAGCCCTGCAGCCCAGGGCACAGGAAACCAGAGGCAGAGCCTCAGGCCCAGGGTGAGGGGCAAAGCGCCAGCCTGAGCCTCTTGCAGCAGAGAACAGCTGGAAGAGAGAAGTGCTGGAGCCACCGGAGGATTATGGCTGTCTATTCCAAGGGCAGCAGCCTGCCTGGGCCTGCGGTGCAAGGCCCAAGTCCTGACCAGGTGCTTCAACCAAGCCCAGGGAGTTAGGAACTGTGCCAGGCTGCTACAGGTAGCTGGGGCTGGAAACATACTCATATTTGGGCTATTGCACAGCCCCTGTGCAAAAACCTAGCAAATGAGTGTACTCTCTCCAGCACCATGCAGGCTCCCATGTATAGCTTGTTCCTAGGACCTATCACTACTCCCCAGATCCCTCAAAAACAAACCAAAACAAAACAAAACCCTGGCCTACACTCAGAGAATGCTCTGGGAGGTGAGGCCACAAAAGAAACTGTCTCTTGGGAGTAGGTGGAGCCCAGCATCAGGGGAGAGCCAGAGGAAGGCATGTCAAGGGAGGAGCTGAGACCCAACTGAGGGTCGGCACTGGAAGAGGGCTTTCTTCACTCTAACTTGGAACCTCATTCTGCGTAGAACTTTTTCACAGTTGGAGGGAGGAGGACGCTCAGAGTAGGGTGTTGCCCTTGGTGAGGATTTGGAGTCTCCTGGGCTCAGGAGGGAGTGGACAGGCATTCCCAGAAGCATCAGCTTCTGGCATCTCCAGAACCCTGGCTTGGACCCTGACCAAGGAGTGTCCCCAACTGCTGAATAGGCCAGGAGTCCCCTTTCTCTAAGGCTTACATCTCTCCCTCTGGGGTGTGTCCTGCCCCTCCCTGAGTCACCCCAAGGGGAGAGAGGGGAAAAAAGGGAAGAGAAGAGAGGCATTGACTACAGAGGAAGGAAAAGGAAGCAGAGCAGAGGGGGGAGAGAGGCCACACAGGAGTGGGTGACAGAGGAGACTGCAGAGGGCAGGTCTAGGGCAGGAGATCGAGAGAGGGCAGGCCCAGGTCAGGAGGAGGTAGAGAGAGGGCAACCCGAGCACCCCAAGGGGTGCCTCAAGAGCAGGTGGGGGCGGGGAGCCGAGGGGGCGGGCCGGCCATGTCCCACGGGACCTACTACGAGTGTGAGCCCCGGGGTGGCCAGCAGCCACTTGAGTTCTCAGGGGGCCGAGCTGGGCCCGGGGATCTGGGGGACATGTGTGAGCATGAGGCCTCCATTGACCTCTCTGCCTACATCGAGTCTGGGGAAGAGCAGCTTCTCTCCGATCTCTTTGCGGTGAAGCCAGCGCCTGAGGCCAGAGGCCTCAAGGGCCCCGGAACCCCTGCCTTCCCCCACTACTTGCCGCCTGACCCTCGGCCCTTTGCCTACCCTCCACATACCTTCGGCCCAGACAGGAAGGCGCTGGGGCCTGGCATCTACAGCAACCCAGGGAGCTACGACCCCAGGGCTGTGGCGGTGAAGGAGGAGCCCCGGGGGCCAGAGGGCAGCCGAGCTGCCAGCCGAGGCGGCTACAATCCCCTGCAGTACCAAGTGGCACACTGTGGGCAGACAGCCATGCACCTGCCCCCAACCCTGGCAGCACCCGGCCAGCCTCTGCGCGTTCTCAAGGTAAGAGCAGGTCAGCCCTCTTTCCTCCTGCCCCGGGCTGGAGAGGCTGGTGTGGACAGGACCCTGTGCCCCTGCTCACTGCTGAGTCTGTGCTTGGTGTTGCTCTGTGAAATGGACCCAACCCACAGTCCTCTGTGCTCACACCGCACCATGACCTCCCTTTCCTTCTCTGTGAATTCATTCCCACCCTGAATCCCCACCATGTCCCAAAGACCCTGCGGCAAGCTGGCCTACCTTGATCTCAGGCCCCCCACCAGCCTCTCTGCTGCTCACCATGCCCCCTCCTCTTGTTTCTCTGCCGCCTGCTTCTGTAAGAAATGTCTGCTGGTCATAGAACAGGAGACTCAAGACAGATTGAGGGAAAGTGTACTCAGAAAGTGTGAGAACATTGGCTGGGTGCGGTGGCTCATGCCTGTAATCCCAGCGCTTTGCCAGGCCAAAGCAGGACGGTCGCTTAAGGCCAGGAGTTGGAGACCCGCCTGGGCAACATAGCAAGGCTCCATCTTTACAAAAAAGAAGAAAGAAAGTGTGAGGACATGAAAGGGAGTTTTGGTCTCAAGCAGAGGACCCTGTGCATCTGGGTCACCATCTCCCAAAAGCAGGGCGATGATAGTTTTGACCTGAGAGACAGGAGCTGGCTCTGAGTCCTGTATTCCTTCGATGCAGCAAGTGTGCCCTGGCTGCAGAGATTCCCGTCCCGCCTTCGCTCTGCCTCCTGGCCAGCCCTCACCTCTCCGTCTCTCCGTGCCTTCCCCTCCAGGCCCCTTTGGCCACTGCCGCACCGCCCTGCAGTCCCCTCCTGAAGGCGCCCTCCCCCGCTGGCCCCTTACACAAGGGCAAGAAGGCAGTGAACAAAGATAGCCTTGAGTACCGGCTGAGGCGGGAGCGCAACAACATCGCGGTGCGCAAGAGCCGGGACAAGGCCAAGAGGCGCATTTTGGAGACGCAGCAGAAGGTGCTGGAGTACATGGCAGAGAACGAGCGCCTCCGCAGCCGCGTGGAGCAGCTCACCCAGGAGCTAGACACCCTCCGCAACCTCTTCCGCCAGATCCCTGAGGCGGCCAACCTCATCAAGGGCGTGGGGGGCTGCAGCTGAGTCTTGCTGGTGGACTTTGGGCACCAGGCTCCGTGGCACGGCCTGACTCTGCGAACCCCCATCCTGCTGGGGGCCTAGAACCCTGAGACATAGACCATGGATAAATGGCAACCGGGGTGGCAAGGAAGGGCAGGACCCAGCATAATGATTATGTGGCTGAATAAAGTTGCACTGTGACTGTGTGTTGGGACTGTTGGCTGTGTGTGTGTGTGTGTGTGTGTGTGTCATGGAGGACCCTGGGGACAGAGGATGCATGTGGCTAGGTCTGCACCTCTTGTTTCCATGCCCAAATGGACATGTGGAAACACAGACATGCTGTCCACAGCCCGCCCCCTACATGCCACACAACCAGGCCATGTATCTGCCACTCTGCTTTTCTCTCCCTGACATTCCCATCACCCGCTTCTGTGATCTGAAGGCACATCCCCGCCCCCCGCAGGACCTGGAGCAACCTTTGTATGCTCTGCTAACAAAGATCTGTAGCTTGTAGGGAGATCCTGGCACCACACAGTCCTTCATGCCCAGGCCTGCGGCTCCCAGGCCCACCCTCTCTCACCTGGAAGTATAAGTCTGGGAGCTCCTGCCCCAGGTGACCACGGGAAAATTCCTGATGGCTCTGCCATATTTATGGTCCCTTGATCCAGCCTGCCATCTCTTCTCTCCAGTTCCGATGCCTCAGTCTACCAGATGGACACCCTCCCAATGCTGCTCCCACCTACCCATTTCCATCCTTTGTCCCTCATCCCTGGGGCTCCAGTTCCGTAAAGCTTGAGAATTGAGTGCATGGGACAGGAATCAGTTGGGAGAGACCTGGAAAGCGGATTTGTGTATGAGAACACTGGTAATGAGAAGGAGGATGACAATCTGCCTGTGCCAGGGACACCCCTCACTCAAAGCAGCATTTTCTTTGGCATTGGACTCCAGCCTAAGAGACAGATGGTACAGTAATTAAGAGCCTCAGTTTGGATCATACTCTGCTACTTACTAGCTGTGAGCCTTCAGCCATTACTTCTCTCTGTGCCTCGGTTTCCTCATCTGCAAAATGGTAGCAATATTCGTACCCACTCTGTAGTGTTATATTCATAGAAAAAGAAAACTTTGCATGTAATAAGCATATTTATGATGATTCCTCCATTTTGCTGGAACTGAAAGGACCTCAGAGATCTCATCTAAACTCATTTTGTAGGTAAGAAAACAGGCCGCAAAGAGGGGAAGGGACTTACCTGGAGTCACACAATTGTTTAGAGGCAGAACCAAAATTAGCTCCATAAAATCACAGATCTCAAGATGTGCTGGAAGAGACCTCAAGAGATCATCTGGTGGGCTCTGCCCTCAGACCAGCAAGATAGGGTGAGCCACATTTTATAGATAAAGCAGTTGAGGGCCAGAGGGGGTAAGAGGCTTCTCCTGACACTCACTGAGTCCCTTTGCTGCCTCGATACATGGTACCTCTCTCTCTACTCCATGCTACACTCTCCTTACGGATACTCAGTTTGAGTGTCACATGAATCACATTCAGTAAAGAACAGTGCTCAACAGTATCAGGGAGCCAGGGACAGATTAAGGACTTGTTAAAGTCTCTCCTAGGCCAGTGCTGGGAAAGCCTGAGTCAGACATCAAGGAATAATTTTCTGAGAGGGCAAGAGACTGGTGTCTGGATCATCCCAGATCTCTCTCCCTTCTTCAAATCTCCAGCAGTAGAGCCCTCCCACACCTCGGGCATCTGTGTGTGACATGTCTATCTTGCCCAGGACTTAGTCCTTTTCCTGCTTTTGCCCCTGTGTCTCTCGGGCACCATCTCTCCTACCTCTGTGTCCTGGAGGCCCGTGCCCCAGGTCTGGTTTGGAGGGACAGAGCTGAACCTTCAGTGTAGGGACTGATGGGAGCTTCCTGAGTTTGGAAGGAGGGAAGGTACCAGTCTCTGTGGGCACCTGGGAGAATCCTCACACCTTCCTTTCAGCCCAGGGGGATAGGTTGCATAAGGCAGGTTTGTACAGAACATGGTAAATGACTCAACCTCCGGATTTCCTCCTCTCAGCTCAAGACCACTGTCCCTTGACGTACTTTCAAGGTTCTGGGTGATGGGACCTGGCTTGCTTCAGCATCAAGCCCAGGCTTCGTTCCCACAGCTCTGAATTGTATCTCCTCTCAGGCCCCCACTCATCCCGTCAGGTCCTCAGGGCCGGTGCCTAGTGGAGCCTTCCTGACTGGTACCCAGTCTGGAGGAGTCACATCCCCATCTCCCCACTGCGATCCCAGCGTGACGTGCAGCAGCTGAACACATCCCAATCCTTTGCGTCAGATCATATTCCAGGGGGATGAGTCAGAGCCAGAGGGCACACTTCCTGAAGGAGGCTTTCCATCTGACCTCAATTGGTTTTGGCCAACATAACTTACTCAACAAGTATTTGTTGAGTATCTTTTCTGGAAATGAGACAAGTTCTCAGCAGGAGTAGGAAGAAAAAGTCAATAAACAAGTGTGTTGAATGTCTTCCTTTGTCCCTCCAGAACCCTCTCCACCCTTCGTCACCCTACACAGTCCCCAGGTGGATGCCTCCCTACATCAACCAGCTTCTCAGGGGGTGCGGGTGAGACTGGCAGGAGGAGAGTGATGGGAGCCCCCTGCTGACCGGCACTCTCCACAGTCCCTCCCAGAGGATTCCTGGCCCTCAGGCCCCCATACTGGGCTAGCCCAGGGGACTTCACCACTCCAGGAACTTTCCCCGGATACTATTGGTTCACATCTTCATAAAGCACCTTAATTAACTTTCCTGCTTACTCCATTCGAATAGCCCATTGGGGAAACCAAATAAACCAACAGATAGGGAGGCTATTTTAGCTGGGGTGGCCAGGAAAGGTCTCTCTGAGGAAATGACATTTCAACTGAAACTTGAAAAAATTTGAGAAGGAGGCAGGTATGTCTTCAGTGTAAGGGTGAACAGAGGGAAGGGTAAATGCAAAAGCCCTAAGGTGACCAAGAAAAAGGAAGCCAGGAGCGGATGCTGAATGAAAGAAGGAAGGAGAGGATAAGTAAGAAAAAGATGCACCTTCCCTCCAGAATGGGGCTCCAGGGGTTGCAAATGACTATTTTTATTCCCTCTGTCAAGAAGGATGGTACCTAAGAAGCTGGGGGAGGTGGAGAGCAGGGTTCTCTCTGCCCCTGGATTCAGCTTCCCTGCCCCTTGGTCCTCCTGTCACCTTCACCACAGTAAGGCTGTCACCACTGGGGAAGGAGATGACAGAAAGGAGCCCAGGGAAGGGCAGTTAGCCAAACCCTGCCTGGGGAAATGCACCAGGACCGGTGAAAACCAGCAAATCAAGGTCCAAACAGCACACACAAGCAGTCCTATTGCTTCAGCACCCACAGCTCAGGCCCACTTTTCTTTCTGGAGCAGAACTGGGGAGCAGAATGAGAATCCTTAGCTGAGAGACAGGATCTTAGGCCACAGGGAAGCTGCAGAGGAGAAGGCAGACTGTGGGGAGACACTGCAGAGGGAGGAAGCTGCCCAAGGTGAGTCTGCCAAGGTCAGTCAGCAGCGGTGGTGGCTTGTGAAAGCTGCCCCCACCCCCCTGCTCGGTGCACACCTCCCCACCCCTCTACACAGATTGCCACATGTCTGGGCCCCCAGGGCCCCCATCCCAGTGTTGCAAGATCCCGGTTGGGGTTGTGGGTGGAAAGGGGCCTCTTCACCTCCACCCCCTGCCCTGCTCCAAGCCAGTGAGGGGACTATGGGATGAAGGGGGCTGTTCAGGAGACACTGAGGCAACAATAGGCAGGGCCGGCTGAGGGCCTGTGCGTCTCCTCTCGGACAGGCCAGTCACTTCCCATCACCCTCACCAGCCCCCGCAGGCAGACCCCTCCTCCCAAGACTCAGCGTGGGCTGCTCCAAAATGGGAGTAGTCCAAGCTGGACAGAACCCCTGGTTGGCCTCTGTCAGCTGCTTCCATAACCAGGCCTGGCCTAGCCTCAGAAAACCCCAGTGGCACGTGAGAAATTCTCCCCAAGGGGAGAGGGTGGGGGTTTTCAGAGGAAAATGGCTGCAACTTAACTTTACCAAAATGGCCATCAGTTCTGACTTCAGAAAGCAGTGGAAAGGTCTCAGGGCCTGGGAAGGGGCAGGCTTCCTGATAGGGAGAGACCCGCCACAGAGCTGTAGCCTCTTGCTTCTCTTTTATTATTTATTTATTTTAGGTCCAGGGACAGACTAGATTTTTCCCTTAGATTTGCTTCCCTTTTAGAAGAAACAGGGCTCTGGGGGTAGGTAGAGGCAAGCCACACATAGAATGGATCCATCCCCTATGCCCCATGAGCTAAGCTTCACCCTGGAGTCCTAAACTGTCCAAGCCCCTATTGCCCCGCTCCCACACCTAGCACTGTCACCCCTGGCCAGGCTATCCAACCTTGCTGCAATCGGGACGGTTTGCAAAACGCCTTCTAGCTCCCGCTTTGTCACCATCTGAGGTTAGGACTGTACTCAGGAGATAAGCTCAGGCCCCACCCGCTCGTCCCCAGCGAGACTGCTGGCCTGCTGCAATCGGGACGGTTTGCAAAACCCCTGCTGGCTGCAGCTCTGTCACCATCTGAGGTTAGGGCTGCACCCTAAGATAAAGCCTAGCTCCTCCCTTCAGCCCTGCCTTCTAACCTCACAGGCAGCATGGTCCCAAGAAACAGAGCTCCTGGGAGCCTACTCAGGGTCTGGAAGCGTTATACAGGTCCAGTGCAAAGACCCTTCTCCTTGGTCCTCCCCTCACCCCTTCTCCTCTCCATCCCCAGCCTCACTTTTGCATACTTTCCTCATTATCATCCTCTCCTCACTCTCCATTTACTCACCTTCTATCTTCTATCCTCACCCTTCCATCCCTCACCTCCCTCCTGCCTTCTCACCACATTCATTTGCTCAAAAAATACATACTAAACACCTACTTGAAGCCAAGCATTTTGTTATAGAAGCTACAGGACACATAAGGAGAACAGTCCCTGCCCTTTGGCGGTTTATAGATTAGTGAGAGTGACAAACATAAGACCACAAACAAATTGTGGGCAGTGTCATCTAGCAAAAGTTAACGGGTGACTGATGGCCAATATTAACATGGGTACCTGATTTAAATGTGAGGGTTGGGAAAGGCTTCTTTGAAGGGGTAACATATTGGTGGATATCTAAATGGTGAGTAGGAATTCATCTGGCAAAAAGTGGGGGTTCCCAACAGAGAGAAAAGTATATGCAAAGGTTCCCAAGTAGGTCCTTCTCATTCACTGACTGAATGCTGGGGGTGCAGGGCAAGATGCTGGGAGGAGGCAGAGAGGCTTGAAGAAGCTGAAGCCAGAAGCTCCCTCAGATGGGATTCAGAGCATCAGAGGGAGAACTGGCCTTCCAAGGGAAGAAGACATCTCCTCTCTTTTAGCAAGAAACAGAGGAGATGGCAACAGAATCAAATACAAATAGGTTTGTAGCAGGCTGGGGCTGTTCCTATCTTATGGCTTTTATTTTCACCATGAAAGAAGAGATAACCAAAAGTCACTGAGAAGGAGGGGAGGCTGGAGGTTTCAAACTATAAAATCTGGCCGGGCGCGGTGGCTCACACCTGTAATCCCAGCACTTTGGAAGGCCAAGGTGGGCGGATCACAAGGTCAGGGATCGAGACCATCCTGGTTAACATGGTGAAACCCTGTCTCTACTAAAAATACAAAAAATTAGCCAGGCATGGTGGTGGGCGCCTGTAGTCCCAGCTACTCGGGAGGCTGAGGCAGGAGAATGACGTGAACCCAGGAGGCAGAGCTTGCAGTGAGCTGAGATCACGCCACCGCACTCCAACCTGGGCAACAGAGTGAGACTCCATCTCAAAAAAAAAAAAAAAAAAAAAAGAAAATATAAAATCCTAGTTGGTGAGAGTAGAAGAGGGAGCTCATTGCTGAGATGCTCTTCATTGAGAGCATCCAACTGAAGTTGATGATGACCACTTTAGAGTGACATGTCCTCTGGGATGATTTTATCCAGTGGTCCTTAGATGCTTGAGAGCAAATGCAGAGAAGACAAATGTTAGGTCCATCTAGAGTTGGGACTTAACCAGGGAGATGAGATGGAAAGGACAGACAGGGGAGAGGAGTTGAAGGCATTAACAAAAGGGGATCGCAGTGGTGGGCCTGAAACCTAAGGCAGAGAAGGTGAGATGTGAAGATGGGAAGGGCTGTGGTTCCTCAGTGAGCTTCATAGAACAGCTGCTGGGAGCCAGCTTGAGCAAACCACCATAAGGAAAGGAGATTCTATCAGCGTGGGATGTTTGATTCCGTTATTTCATAGGTGCTGCAGTTTCTGGTGGTGATAAGGCTCTGGGTATGGCCCTGGGAGAGGCTCACTAGGAGGAATGGAGGAGATGGTTAGAGACAGAGGGTGAGGGAACCGAGAGGCCAGCCTGCCAGAGGGAGCATCCATATGAATGATGACCCCACCTGGACGACAGCTCTTTTCCTACCAGCCTCTCTCTACAGCCGACATTTCTCTCATCTCCACTCATCAACATCCTCTCTCCTTATCCCTAATTTCCTACCACCACACCCTTTTTCTCCCCTTCATCCCATTCTCTCTAAGTTCTGTTCTTTTGTCTAACCCCATCCTCTCTTATCCTTCCATCCTCTCTCCTTATCCCCATTCTCTCCTCATTACGTTTTCTCCTCACCCTCTTCCTCTCATCACTTCACACTGGAGAAGCAAGATTACACAGTGGGTTCAAGCCTGGGCTCAGGTGCCTAACTATGTCAGTTCAACTCCTATACTGCCACTTACCACCTATGTACATTGCCTAATTTTGCTGTGCCTTGATTGTAAAATTGGGATAATAATAATGCCTACCTCATGAGGTGGCTGAAAGAATTATATGAGTATAAAGTGCTTGGGTCAGGCACAGGGGCTCATGCCTGTAATCCCAGCACTTTGGGGAGACCTCAGGAGTTTGAGCCTGAGCAATATGGCAAAATCCCATCTCTACTAAAAATACTAAAGTTAGCTAGGTGTGGTGGCATATGCCTGTAATCCCAGCTACTTGGGGGGCTGAGGCTGGAGAATCACTTGAACTCATGAGGCAGAGGTTGCAGTGAGCCAGGATCATGCCACTGCACTCCAGCCTGGGTGACAGAGCAAGACTCCGTCTCAATCAATCAATCAATCAATAAAATAAAATAAAGTGCTTGGAACAACGTGTTGGCACAAAGCTGTGCCCCATAAAATGAATATTATTCTCACTCTTTCCTTACCTCCTTGTTCCTTCCTCAGCTTCATTTTCTTACCTCCATTATTGCCCTGCAACTACTTCATACCTCTTTAAAGAGGCAGAGACAAATAGGACTCAGCCCCTGCCCACCATCTAGCAGGGAAAAAAATACAAAAATAAATGTCAGGATAACATAATAAGAGAGCCCCTTCAACGATGTGAAAGAAATGCTATTGGAGAACAGAAGATTTGAGAACTCTCTCTACCTGGGGGAGCAAAGAAGTCTCAACTGGCAGATAACCTCAGGGTTGGATCTTGAAAGATGAAGAAGAATTTGCAGTGTAAAGAGAAGAAAGGTTAAAAATTAGCTGGGCATGGTGGCATGTACCTGTGGTCCTAGTTACTTGGGAGACTGAGGCGGGAGAATTGCTTGAGCCCAGGTTGAGGCTGCAGTGAGCCGTGATCGCACCACTGCATAGCAGCATGGGTGACAAAGTGAGACCCTGTCTCAAAAAATTAAAAATCTAAATTTTAAAAGGACAGGAAGGATTTATTAAAATGCATGAAGTTCTTCCACCCGCATGTATGAAGTTAAGATCAGCCCATATCGTGGCCAGAGCACACCCTGTCTCAGTATGGCCACAGGGGAGCAGCAGAGCATTAGGAGATGCAGACTTAGGCCAGAAAAACCTAAGAAATATAGGGGAAAAAAGACCAGACATTTGGAGAAAAAGACTAGGTTTGCCTTAGGGAAAAAAACAAGAGTCTTATAAAGATTTGTACACATGATCGCGCCACTGCACTCCAGCCTGGACGATAGAGTGAGACTCCATCTCAAAAAAAAAAAAAAAAGATTTGTACACATGGTGATAATAAAAGAACAGGCCAACTATAGTGGCTCATATCTGTAATCCCAGTGCTTTGGGGGATCACTTCAGGCCAGGAGTTCAAGACCAGCTTGGGAAACACAGCAAGATCCTGTCTCTACAAAAAATTTAAAAATTAGCCAGGCATGGCAGCACACACCTGCAGGAGGCTGAGGTAGGAGGACAGCTTGAGCCCAGGAGTTTGAGACTGCAGTGAGCTATGATCTACAGAAAATTTAAAAATTAGCCAGGCATGGCAGCACACACCTACAGGAGGTTGAGGTAGGAGGAGGGCTTGAGCCCAGGAGTTCAAGACTGCAGTGAGCTATGATCATGCCACTGAACTTCAGCGAGGGTCACAGAGCAAGACTCTATATCAAAAATAAATGAAAATAAAAATAAATTTTTTAAATATGACAGGCATGGTGACTCACGCCTGTGATCCCAGCACTTTGGGAGGCTAAGGTGGGCAGATCACTTGCGCTCAGGAGTTCAAGACCAGCCTGGGCAACATGGCGAAACTGTGTCTCTACAAAAAATACAAAAATTAGCTGGTCGCTGTGGTGCACACCTCCAGTCCCAGCTACTCGGGAGGCTGGGGTGGGAGGACTGCTTGATCCCAGGAGGTTGTGGCTGCAGTGAGCTGTGATTGAGCCACTGCACTCCAGCTTGGGGACAGAGCAAGACCATGTCTTAGAAAAATAAAATAGAATAATAATAAATCTAAGTAAATAATAAAAGAACAGGTCTCCTCTGCATTGACAGTGTATATAATATGTATTCTTTTTTTCTTTTCCTTTTCCTTTTTTAAGGATGAAGGGTCTCCCTATGTTGCCCAGGATGGCCTGAAACTCCTGGACTCAAGTGATCATCCCACCTCAGCCTCCCAAAGTGCTGGGATTACAGGCATGAGCCACGCCACTGTGTATAATACGTATTTTTTTACTTGACTTAGTATTTACCATAAACCATACACTGTTCTCAGTGCTTTATAAATATTCACTTACTTTTCAATAACAACCCCAAAAGTACAGTCATCCCTATTTTACACATGGGAAAACTGGGGCACTTGGTCAAAGTTACATATACATTTATATAGATAAAAAGTGGCAGAGTAGGTTTGCCTCCAGAGTTTGGATGTGTGAAAGCCAAGGCCCTGGGCCCCTGGAGGGTCACTGAAAAATCAGACATGAGACAGAGTAATAGGAGAAAAGGCATACACATTTATTTATTTATTTATTTAGAAACAGAGTTTTGCTCTTGTTGCCCAGGCTGGAGTAGAATGGCGCCATCCTGGCTCACTGCAACCTCCGCCTCCTGGGTTCAAGCAATTCTCCAAAGGCATACACATTTATTTAACATGTACATATGAGAACCTTCAGAATGAAGACCTAACCCCACCCCCATGAAATACAGAAGCTTATATATGGTCTTGAGGTTACAGAAAGAATGGTGCCTTGGATCCTAGCAAAACAGGTTATAGGAGGGGTGAAAAACAGAATTCTGTTGAGGGGCAATAAATGATTACTAAGGAGAATGAATGGATCTGGGAACAGAGATTAACTTGTAAACAGTTCTAACAGTGAAAAGGCCTGCTCAGGTGTGGTTACATTCTTGGTCTTAGGGAAGAAGAAAAAAACTGCTTTACTTATTGGGTCTGGATCTTAGGCAGATAGGGCCTGTGCTTTGGGAGAGATGAGGGGTGTGGGTGTGTGTTTAAGGGGGAAAGGCAGGATGGTCAGGAAGACCTTAAGGCTTCTTCTTCAGTTCAGCATGTCAATGCTGTATTTTGGGCTACAGTTTCTGAGCCCCAACAGGTGTCTCCCTTGTAATCAGTAGTTTCAACCACAGTTCTGGCATGTGAAAGTATAAAATCCTTGGGAAGTCAGCAGCCCTACTCTAAACTCTAATCCATGTTGGTCACCAATTAGCTATTAAAGTATACTGCCTTAAAACAAATGTTTCTTCAAAAGTTAAATAATGGGGTTAGGTTCTTTGTTTTCATCCATGCACTGAAGACCAGGCCCGAAGGGCTGTGCTGAGTGGTGTGGACACAAAGACCAACAGGAAACAGGCTTACCTTCAAGGACTTCAGGATGTGGAGGGAGAGCCGCTAAGCCAACAATTATAACAGAGGATGACAGTGTTCTGTTAGGAGCTGGGAGGGGAGACCCCTCCTGTGAGGTGGTTCCCCACCCACTGTGGCAGGTGTGGAATTTGGGCTGGAGGTATTAAGAAAGGCTTCCAGGGGTAATTACCAGAAAGGTAGGAATTAGCCAGGCAGGCAGGGGAGGGGGCAGTATCCAAGCAAGGGAAACAGGATGTGAAAACACAGCATGAACAAAGAAAACAGAGTTCCTTAAGAACATCTTTGAACATTAATGTCCATTTTAAGAGTTTCTTGGTCGGGCGCGGTGGCTCACACCTATAATCCCAGCACTTTGGGAGGCCGAGGCAGGTGGATCACCTGAGGTCAGGAGTTCGAGACCAGACTGGCCAACATGGTGAAACCCCATCTCTACTAAAAATACAAAAAAACTTAGCTGGGTTTGGTGGCGGGCGCCTGTAATCCCAGCTACTTCAGAGGCTGAGGCAGGAGAATCGCTTGAACCCAGGAGGCAGAGTTTGTGGTGACCCAAGATTGCGCCATTGCACTCCAGCCTGGGCGAGAAGAGCGAAACTCAGTCTCAAAAAAAAAAAAGAGTTTTCTTTTCCCTCCTCTGCACACCTAAAAGCAGCTTCTGTGAAACCTAACAGACCTAACACAACAGCCTCTTAGAGGAAGTGTCAGTCAACTAACATGTATTTGTTGAGCACCCACTAAGAGCCGTACATAGATGTAGGAGATCCTAGAAGTCTTGTAGTTTAGTTAGAGGCCACCCAGTTCTGAAACTGGGGCTAGTGAAGTGCAGAAGCCTTGTTTGCCCACGTCCAGGGAGACCAGCAGGCAACTACAAAGCAAAGAATATCTCTGTCCCCCACTTCCCCTGTTATGGTGACACCAATTTTCTTTTTTTTTTTTTTTTTTTTTTTGAGACGTAGTCTTGCTCTGTCGCCCAGGCTGGAGTGCAGTGGCACAATTTTGGCTCACTGCAAGCTCCGCCTCCCGGGTTCAAGCCATTCTCCTGCCTCAGCCTCCTGGGTAGCTGGGACTACAGGCACCCGTCACCACGCCCGGCTAATTTTTTGTATTTTTAGTAGAGACAGGGTTTCACCGTGGTCTTGATCTCCTGACCTCATGATCCACCTGCCTCGGCCTCCCAAAGTGCTGGGATTACAGGCGTGAGCCACCGTGCCCGGCCAGTGACACCAGTTTTCTAGTTCTGTGAAGGTTCCAAGGTTTTCTACTCAGAAAGGCAAAAGAAATAGGACGAGGGATGGAAAGGATTAGGAAACAGTTCCCAGCCAGGCATAGTGGCTCACACCTGTAATCTCAGCACTTTGGGAGGCCAAAGCAGGAGGATCACTTGAGGCCAGGAGTTTAAGACCAGCTTGGACAACATAGCAAGACTCCATCTCTACAAAACAAACAAACAAAAAACAAGGAAAGAGTTTCATCATGGATAAGGCAGGCTCCTCTTTGGAAAGGTCAGTTGAGGCCTCAGAATAACACTTCCCCTCCCCCAGCACTCCACCTCTGGCCCCTCTGGAAGAGGGTGGTTCATATCCGACCTCCTGGCAGGGAACTGTAGACTGAGTCAACAACATTCAAATCTTGAAAAAATAAGCAAGAGTGGTGGGGGGTACATGGTGAAAAACAGTAAAGAGAGGAAAGCCAGAAACAGTGAGCCAGGGAACAAGGGGACGGAAGACAGGATCCAGGCTGTATCTACGGAGAGACACAGAAGGGAGATGCTGTTGCTGCTGCTGCTGCTGCCACCACTAGTCCTCAGGGTTGCTGCAAGCCGATGTCTACATGATGAGACACAGAAGTCTGTGAGCCTTCTCAGGCCCCCTTTCTCCCAACTCCCCCCAAAATCTCACTCTTCCTCCCTCACCCTCCCTAGCTCCGGTGATCCTCAACCCCTACGAATCCAAACCTGCTATCTAGGAGATCATCTATCAGATGGAGCTTGGGATCCTGAGGGGGAAGGGACGAGAGGGGTATCCCGAGCCCTGGCCGCAGTGAGAGAGGCCACTCAGCGAATCCAGGCTGTTCTAGCAGGTGAGTGAGGGAACAGAGGTGTTAGGGAGGGTTGAGGAGCAGAGAGGTCCAGGGGAGGAAGATCAACCCAGAAAAAGTACTGGAATTCCAAGATATGGAGGGAAACTGACCTCTTGTCAAGTCCCTCCAGTGCAAGGACCCCTACTTCTGAGTCGAGACCCTGCACGGTATTGCCATGCTGTCTGGGGAGACCCAGATACCCCAAACTACCACAGGTGAGTTCATGTCATTGACAATGTATGTAATTCTTCTTCAGGGATACCTAGAAATGTCCTCAGCTCACCTACAGATATTCACTCTTATAGGTGCAGCCTCTTGAACCCAGAGTACAAAGGAGAGAGTTGCCTGGGGGCAAAGGTGAGATTGAGTCAACAACACTGATATCTTGAAAAAAATAAGGGTGGGGGGGGATACGCAGATGGTTAAGAGAGGAAAGCCAGAAATAAGTACACCAGGAAGAAGGGGACGGAAGACAGGATCCTGAGCAGGCTCACTTCTCAGTCTCAAGGATCTGGAGATCTGCAGCCTGCCATGACCATTCCAAGACCACCAGCATCAGAGTTACTTAGTGTGCTTCTTAACAATGTAGATTCCTGAGCTCCTCTCTCTGCTAAAATTTAGTAAATCAGAGACTGGGGGTGAAGGGGCAGAACTCTGTATTCTAGCCAGCTGCCTAGATTACACTAAGACAGACCAAACAGACTCATTCTCCCCTACTCCTCATACCCAGTTTCCTACTGTCCCAGCCCATCTGCTAATGCAACATTTCACTCCCGGCCAGATTCCTGACGCCCATCTTCGTGGTTACACCTTGTGGCCAGAGCAGGGTCCCCCACAACTGGTCCAGCCAGATGGGCCTGGGGTCCAAAACACTGATTTTCTTCTGTATGTGCGGGTTGCTCACACTTCCAAGTGCCACCAAGAGGTGAGGTTCAAATCAAATCTCCTTTCCCCGCTGCCTCTCTCAATCTTAAATCTCATGAGGGGGGTTAGGGAGCATAAAAGCAGTTTTTTGTTTTGTTTTGTTTTGCTTTGCTTTTGTTTTGAGACAGAGTCTCACTCTGTTGCCGAGGCTGGAGTACAGTGGCCCAATCACAGCTCACTGTAGCCTTGACCTCCTGGGCTCAGGTGATCCTCCCATCTCAGCCTCCCGAGTAGCTAGGATTACAGGCGTGCACCACCATGTCCGGCTAACTTTTTGTATTTTTTTGTAGAGACGGGGTTTTGTCATGTTGCCCAGGCTGTGTCTCAAACTGTTGGGCTCAAGCAATCTGCCCGCTTTGGCTTCCCAAAGTGTCAAGATTACAGGCGTGAACCACCACGCCCAGCCAAAAGCAGTTTTTATTAAGTTGTGCTTATTTGGGATAACTTAGGGAATGTTAGTAACGTTTGGGTAAAGGCTACTCCCACCCATAGCCATCCCTCAATACCACTCCTGCAGAGTTTTGCAGAGTCCCCTGGTCCTCCATTTTCAGAGGATTTCTTTCATTTATGATACCCTACTTTTCTTCTTTCTGGCCCTACCCTGTCCTGGCCCATCCACAGCCCTCTGTCATAGCCTATGCTGCCTGCTGCCAGCTGGACTCAGAAGACAGGCCTCTCGCCGGCACCATTGTCTACTGTGCCCAACATCTCACCAGCCCCAGCCTCAGCCACAGTGACATCGTCATGGTGACTGCTGCATGATGAATAGGGAGAAGCAAACAGGTTGCAGGGTAGGGGGCCAGGTTACTCAGTTTCCCATAAAGTCAAAGAACCCACAGAGGATGGAATAGAAGGTGCCTCAAGCTCTAGGAAGAGCTGATTGGGCAGAGGGGTATAGAGTGTTTGGTCAATCCTGCTGCAAATTTGGCCCCCTTACTGGGCTGTCATTTGTCCTTAGGCCACACTACATGAATTGCTACATGCCTTAGGTTTCTCTGAACAGCTCTTCAAGAAATGGCAAGACTGCCCCTCAGGATTCAGCGGTAAATGAGAGGAATGAGGTTAAGGACTTCCCACGATCAACCAGAGGGAATTCACTATCTCATAACCTCCTTCCTTCTAATTTCACTTCACCCTTCCTAAGTTTTCCTCTCCTCATATTGCCTTCTTCCCTTTGTGCACTCAGTTAGAGAGAACTGTTCTACAAGGCAACAAGTGACAAGGCAAGATGAGTGGGGACAACTGCTTCTCACCACCCCAGCTGTTAGCTTCAGCCTGGCCAAACACTTGGGAGTGCCGGGGGCTTCACTGGGTGTTCCCTTGGAAGAAGAGGTGAGAATGAGAACACCTTGGGGTAATGGAAGAAAGGAGTAGCCAGGTAACAACCAGCCATCTGCCACCTCCTCCAGGAGGGCCTTTTGTCCTCACACTGGGAGGCCAGACTACTCCAGGGTTCTTTAATGACTGCTACCTTTGATGGAGCCCAGCGCACTCGACTCGACCCAATCACCCTCGCTGCCTTCGAAGACTCAGGCTGGTACCAGGTCAACCACAGCGCTGCAGAGGAGCTGTTGTGGGGCCAGGGTGAGAAATAAGGCAGATCTGCGAGAGGCACTCACGACCCAAGTCAGCTCTGGGGGAAGTGGGAGGCTGGAGGGGTTTCTGTTGCTGATGTATAATCAAAGCTATGAGGATAGCTGGTGCGGAAGGATGTTTGGGCTTCATTTGTTGAGGGCTCTCTTTCCTTCTCATCTCTCAAGCAGGATCTGGCCCGGAATTTGGCTTGGTGACCACATGTGGGACTGGCTCCTCAGACTTCTTCTGTACTGGCAGGTGTGTGTGCTGAGTGGTTAGGGGACTATACGGCGGTCAGTGATCCTAGTGTCACTCTATCATCCATTCCACACAGTGGGCTGGGCTGCCACTACCTGCATCTGGACAAGGGAAGCTGCTCCTCAGACCCCATGCTGGAAGGCTGCCGCATGTACAAGCCCTTAGCCAATGGGGTGAGTAGACAAGAGAGCAGACAATGAAACTGAGTGGTTCCGGAAGGGAGTCAACTTCAAAGGCATCAGAACAAACACTATTCTACCTTCTGACCTGCCCCTCAGAGTGAATGCTGGAAGAAGGAAAATGGATTCCCTGCTGGGGTGGAGAATCCCCATGGGGAAATCTACCATTCCCAGAGCCGTTGCTTCCTTGCCAACCTCACTTCACAGCTGCTCCCTGGGGATAAGACCAGGCATCCTTCTCTTACCCCACACCTCAAGGAAGCAGAGCTCGTGGGCCGCTGCTACTTACATCAATGCACAGGGAGGGGAGCTTATAAGGTGCAGG
Organism: Theropithecus gelada; assembly: GCF_003255815.1. Lineage (NCBI taxonomy): Eukaryota > Metazoa > Chordata > Mammalia > Primates > Cercopithecidae > Theropithecus > Theropithecus gelada. The sequence goes on along the minus strand of NC_037675.1, from coordinate 24,373,848 downwards.
TGGAGGGCTCACCTTGGGTTCCATGCCTTCCAGGAAAAGTTATACAGGTGGGTACCATAAGAGGAATAGTTGCAGCATACTGGCAAAAAGAAGTTGGGAAATACTTGTATGGTGGTACTGTCCAACCTGTTTTGCTGTACATACAGTTTTCCTAAGCACCCACTGAGTCCAGACTCTGACCTAGAATACATTTTCCTTAGAAGACTTGAACAGATAATTAAAGCAAAACCATATCCTGCTACATATTTCCTTGCAGATACCTGGGTACTATGGTCTTCTCTTCTGTCCCCGGGGTCGGCTGTGTCAGACTAATGAAGGTATCAATGCTGTTACTTCCCCACCTGTGAGTCTTTCAACCCCAGATCCACTATTCCAGCTCTCTTTAGGATTAGCTGGGCCTCCAGGCCACTGTCTGGGGAAAGAACAGCAAGAAGGGCTGGCTGAAGCAGTACTGCACGCTTTGGTGAGCAGAGGTGGCACTGGCAGGTAAAAGCTTGAGTATTTATACAATGGGTCAAGGAGAATCCCTAAGTCCTTTACTTGATGACTCTCCTCTGAAGACCTTTTGTTCATCCCACTCTTAAGCCTGCACCTGTTTCATGACACATACTCTGCCAGGAACTATACCTCTATTAAAATATTCAAATGTCCATTTAGGTGCTATTTCCACAGCCCATCAATTACCACTAGCTTGGTGTTTACTGTGCATATGTGGAAGTCTCCTGGCTGCCAAGGGCCTTCAGTGGCTATGCTGTACAGGGCCCTGACTCTGACTCTCCAGAAAAAACCCCTAGAAGTGTATCATGGAGGAGCCAACTTTACCACACAACCCAGCAAGTAAGATAATATTCCAAGTACTTTTCTTTCAAATCCATGGAGTCCAGATGTTTGAAATTAAATTTATTAAGCACTCACTCATGTGTATATTGTCCTAGACAGGGTTGCGTTTCAGAGAACAAAGATCTCTAACTAACACGATCATCCAGTCATGTCACTACCTGGCTCCCTTCTCCCATACAATAACACATTCCCCCATCTCTAGAACACAGGGATCAGATCTTAGTTCCACCCCCCTGCCTTTTTTTTTTTTTTCTTTTTTTGAGACAGGGTCTCACTCTGTCACCCAGGTTGGAATGCAGTGGGGTGATGTCAGCTCACTGTGGCCTCAACCTCCCTAGGCTCAAGTGATTCCCCCACCTCAGCCTCCCAAGTAGCTGGGACTACAGGTGCACACCACCATGCCAGCTAATTTTTGTATTTTTGGTAGAAACAGTTTCACCACGTTGCCCAGGCTTGTCTCGAACTCCTGAGCTAAAGCAACCCATCTGCCTCTGCCTCCCAAAGTGCTGGGAGCCACTGCCACCACTCCTGGCCCCCTTCCTTTCTTAAGCACTGTTAGGGATTGTGCCTAGCTACCTAAAGACCATAGACTGACTCTTCCCCTAAGCCACTTCCCTCGCCGCCAAGTTAGCTCTTCTTCCAATAATTTAAGATGCTAGAAGACTTAGATCTTGACCTTATTTCGACTTTCATGTTCTGTAGCCCCTCTTAATGATTTCCTGTTTAGCCTAATGCTTGGATGAGGTGAGGTTTCATGAGCTTTTTTTTTTTTTTTTTTTTTTAGTAGAGACGGGGTTTCACCGTGTTAGCCAGGATGGTCTCGATCTCCTGACCTCGTGATCTGCCCGTCTCAGCCTCCCAAAGTGCTGGGATTACAGGCTTGAGCCACCGCGCCCGGCCAATGAGCTCTATCTTTAAGGGCAAAGCCCCTTAGCCAGATGTGGTGGCCCGGCATGCGCCTGTAGTCCCAGCTACTTGGAAGGTTGAGGTAGGAGAATCGCTTGAGCCTGGGAGGCGGAGGTTACAGTGAGCCAAGATCACACCACTGCACTCCAGCCTGGGCAACAGACCAAGAAATTGTCTCCAAAAAAAAAAAAAAAAAAAAAAAAAAACCACACAAAAGGTAATGCCCCTTTATCTACTAAGCCTAGCCATTATTCCAAGCCAAATATTACCTTCTATGTTCCTAGGTTGCTGGTTACTTCGGACCATAATCCCTCCATGACCCACCTAAGGCTGTCCGTGGGACTCTGCCTAATGCTGCTAATCTTTGTGGGTGTACTGGGAACCACAGCCTACCAGAAAAGAGCCACTCTTCCTGTGAGACCATCTCCCTCTTACCATTCACCAGAGCTCCACGGCACAAGGGTCCCAGTTAGAGGAATAAGGGAGGTGTGATGTTGCCCAGAACATGACAGGGTGTAAGAAAGAGAATCATTTCTTGGGAGACAACTGGATGGAAAATCTATTGTGTATACTTAAGTTCTACTTTCTTTGGAATGCCTTTTCCCGGCTATCAATTTTATATAGCCTGGCAAAGAAAAAAAGGGTGAAGTTTTACAGTTTTAAAGATCCATTCTTTATTTTGGTACAAAAATAAACTGTTCAACCTGTAAATTGTCACCTGTTTTAATATTGTTATGAAGCAAACTTACAGAATAGGAACACCTGCTACCAGTTCCAAGAGTATCACATGCATATGCCTTAGAAAAAGGCCAGGTATGATGGTTCACGCCTGTAATCCCAGCATTTTGGGAGGCCAAGGGGAGAATGGATTGCTTGAGGCCAGCAATTCAAGACCAGACTAGAAAACGTAGCAAGACCCCCATATCTACAAAATAATTTTAAAATATTGTGGTGCGTGGCTGTAGTCCTGAATACTCAGGACACTGAGGCAGAAAGATTACTTGAGCCTAGAATTTGAGGTTACAGTGATCTCACACTCACTGATGATCATGCCACTGCACTCCAAACTTGAGCGACAACTCATCTCTTAAAAAAAAAAAAAAAAGGTCATTGTGATTTGGATTCAGTGTGGAGAAAGAAGCAACTAATTATCTCCCTCTCCTGATTTTTCATAATTTTATTAAATCATCACTGGGAAAACTAATGGTTTGGGTATCACACAATTACACTAGAATCTGATAGGAGTGGTAAAACCAGCCAATGGAATCCAGGTAAATTATAAAAATGCCACCTTTTATTGTCCTGTCTTATTTCTGGGGAAGGAGGGTTCTACTTTACACACTTCATGAGCCAGCAGTGGGCCTGAGTTATAATGTGTAGGTTCTTTTTGGTTATAGCTGCAGAAGAAGCCATCAAATTCTTGAGGATTTGACATCTCTTGGAAAGAAGCAAACTAGTAGACTGATAAGCGGGATTGCTTAGATTGATAATATTTACAAACAGGAGTCCGGTTGACATGCTATTACTGTTGAAATAACCATGCCTATACTGGTCAGTGAGTTCAGTCAGCTGGTCTGAATACCAGTTCCAGAGCTTTAGATGACACATTTGAATTATCATTGTAGAGAGTCATGGCCTTGGCTCCATCAGCTATGGTTATCTTCTTTGGTCTGAATGCCTATCAGTCCTTACCAGCTGTAGCAGCCACTGCTTGGTAAAACTTTGCCACGAAGTCTGGCTCACTGAACTCCAGCTGTCTGACAAATTCATTGCGCTCCTGCTCAGCCCAGCCTCGAAACCACTGATCCCAAAGATGTAGCTGACACTCAAAGATAGAAGGTGGTCGGTCTGCCCCAGACACACTAAGCTGCTCCAGACTATCCAGCAATGGCTGTAATTTTTCTGGCACTGCCTTAGCTACCAGGTCCTCTAGGAAACGTTCACGCTGGGGACCTGACCAATTGGCAAACCAGTGAAGAATACACTTCATCTCCTGGGAGGTGATGTAAGACATCGGAGGAGGGGAAGGGTTAGTATTGTGTGGTACTGAGGGTAAGAGAGATGGGAAGGATAGCGGCATTGAAGAGGATGACTCCAGTGGCATCCTGAAACATAAAAGCACTGTTATACGCTCTCCAGGTAGAGCAACGAAAATACAACTTTCAAGCAACAAGACATCTTACCACACTCAATTAGCATCTACAGAGAAAATTACTTTTTATGAATTCAAAGACCCAAAATTAATAAAGTCTTTTATTTAGATTATCCAACTACCTTAGAGAAGTCACCAAAAATAACTTCGTTTCCTATTTGCCTGCCTTTTTCAAACCCATTCTTCCCTACCCACTGTCACCCTCCATCTTTCTTATAAAGAACCTAAAAATAACCAATATATTTCTTGCTCACTCTCTCCCTCTTACTTCTAAGTGCCAGGCTGGGTAAAGAAAAAAACAATGATTAATGTTGGTCCATCACATCTTCTCCAAAACGAAAAAGCATACATTTTAAAATCTAGTACGTGCAGCTAGTCAAGGCTGATGCTAGTTGTTTTGTAGCTATCAACAGTGGGGGAAGAAAGAAAAAAAATTATTTATGATGAAAGAGGTTTCAATGTGCATATAAGCCTCTGAAATATGCCAAGAACTTCATAACATTTGTTACCTCCTTACATTTCCTGTAAAGCACCAGAAAAAGAGCAGAGTAAGAGCCTTGCTCAAAATAAGGTAATGCAGTAAAAGAACCAGAAGCCCGGGTGTTTGAGACTTTAAAAAGAGTCCAGTTGGTTTGTTGGCTTAGAGATCTAACAACTGTTACACTACTTCATGACAATCCATGTTTTTAAACAATTGCCCTTAATATTTAGTATGGGCCAGACACAGTGGCTCTTGCACTTCCAAAGTAATCTCAGCATTTTGGGAGGCCGAGGCAAGAGGATAGCTTGAATCCAGTTGTTCAAGACCAGCCTGGGCAACATGGCAAAACCTCATCTCTATAAAAAATTTAAAAACTCGTTGGGCGTAGAGGTGCCTAACTGTAGTCCTAGCTACTTAGAAGGCTGAGGTAGGAGGATCACCTGAGCCCGGGAGGTTGAGGCTGCAGTGAGCCCTGATCACACCACTGCACTCTAGCCTGGTTCAGAGTGGAGTGACCCAGAGCGGAGTGACAAAAAAAATTTTTTTTTTTTAGTATGGCATCTATTGGTGGCTTGCTATTTATTTATTTATTTATTTATTTATTTATTTATTTTTGAGACGGAGTCTTGCTCTGTTGCCCAGGCTGGAGTGCAATGGCGTGATCTCAGCTCACTTCAACCTCCGCTTCCCGGGTTCAAGCAATTCTCCTGCCTCAGCCTCCCGAGCAGCTGGGAATATAGGCATACGCCCGGCTAATTTGTTTGTATTTTTACTAGAGACCGGGTTTCACCATATTGGCCAGACTGGTCTCCCATTCCTGACCTCAAGTGATCCGCCGGCCTCGGCCTCCCAAAGTGCTTATAGGCATGAGCCACCGCGCCCGGCGCCTTGACATTAATTTTGCCTCATGAATGCAACGGAAAGATCAGCCTATTTGACTTCAATAGTTTTCAGTCTCTTAAATCTCTAACATATCTCTTAAATCTCTAAACCATTTGTCTGTGACCTATTTTACTGTTTGTGTTTCTTCTGCATAAAGTTGGAGGATTGCTAGTGACAAAGAAAGAAGCCCCTAAACAATATGAGTTCAAGTACCAAAAAAGTTCAGGGCGCTTGCATTTTTCAGTTCTTGCCCTACAGGAAGCAGTTCCTCCAAGGGAACTTACTCTCTTCTTCGGAGAAACGGAGAATTTTCCCAGAATCTTGCCACACGGCTTCCAAGGCAAACGCAAACTCAAACTCAAGTTGAGCGTCATAAATCAGTTCATAGTCTGGGTCCGAAGACACGGCGCTGCCTGCCTCTTCCCCACTTTGGAGGCCACGGAGCTTGCTATTCCGATTCCGCCCCCCTCCACAGGCCCCACCAAAAAAAAAGCCTAAGATGGGAGTGACTGGGATTCAGAGGACAGAGGGCAGAAGCTGTTTGCGTTAAGGAGTAGGTGGCTTGCCCTATTAAGATAGTCCGCAAACACCGAGTCTGACCCGGCCCATAGAGGTACTTCCACCCCGCTTACCTCCCCTTTTCTCTCGGAGGGCACCCGAAGATTGTCAGGAGTCCTTAGACTCCAACTAACGCTGCAGCTTCCAAATTTCCTGAAAACCCTAAGCTGGGCCAGCCCGGCAGCCCACGCACTTCCGGCCTCGGACCCGCCCCAAACACCCAAGCGCCCCAGCGCCTCATCTCTAGGTCCGGAGATAAACGAACATCTCCGATTATGGTTATACCAGAGTCGAGGGCTTCCGAATATATTCGATTCAAAGCTTCGGCAAGACGAAGAAAACCGAGCCTGAAAGCAGGGCGAGAATAGGGGAGCTGCAGGGCGGATGGAAAGAATTGATTGGTGCCGATGTGAAGACGGAAATATCCGAGGACATCCGGAGGAAGCCGGGGAGTTCTGAGTGGTAATCGAGGGGTAGAGTATGGCAGTGGGCGGGGTCATCTCGGTACGTTCGAAGGGCGTTGGCGGAAATTACCGAAGATGCCCGAAGCCGTCGGGACGGACCCGAGTACCTCACGCAAGATGGCGGAGCTGGAGGAGGTGACTCTGGACGGGAAGCCTCTTCAGGCGCTGCGGGTGACCGACCTGAAGGCCGCACTGGAGCAGCGAGGCCTAGCCAAGAGCGGGCAGAAGAGTGCCCTGGTCAAGCGGCTCAAAGGGGTGAGGAGTCGGCGTTGCTGGGGTGTCGGAGGAGAGCGGACCCGGTAGAGACGAGCCTCTGCCGCGGCGCAGGCGCAGTATCCGGGCTCGGCGCGAGCTCGCTCAGGCCGCCAGCGCGAGCCTCTGGATCCGCGCGCACGGTGGTTGGTGAGGTTCGCGCTGGAATGGCGATCGCGCCGGTTCCCGCCTTAACGGCAGCAGCGCGAGCCCAAATGGGAGGGTGTGCACTACTCTCCAGGAGTGTCTTAAGCTCCTTCCTCCTTCCCCCACCCCCTCCTTGTTTGTATCTGTGGTTTCGGCGCATGCGCTGCAGAAGGAGTTAAATCCCACTACAACCTACGGCGTTGCTGGCCTGAGGGGGGCGAGTTGGGCTGGGTCGGAGTTAGGGGTATAGTTGCGCGGAGGGGTGGATGGGGTTGGTATCGGTATCTGCAGGAATAGGATTGGGGTAGGGTAAAATGTCTGCTCGATTAGATGAGGTGAGATGAAGAGAGACCTTTATGTGAAGGGACTTGATGAGAGAGGTGTCTAATTTATAGGGCATCTAGTGGCAATTTGGGTAGTTAAGAATTTGGTGAATATTGGTGAGAGAGGCGAGGCAGGTTGATATGTATTGGGGGTTTTGAATCAGTTTAAGTAGATTAAGGTGGGAATGTCATGAGGTAGGTGTAGATCGATTCGAGTGTATAGGTTTGGTTTAAAGAAGGGAAGATGAGGATGTCTTGGTTTTAATTAGAGTTCAATAGGATACGTGGCAGGTAGTGCAGATTAGGTCTGGGTTGGCTCCAGGGTTGAGTTGGCAGACCGTTGCTTATACAGAAGCTGATTGTGTGTGTGTGTGTGTGTGGATGGACGGACTAGGTTAGACCACAGTTCACAGGGTCTCTGGTCATTTTCTTCTGTAGCTTCCTCTTTGAAAATTTTGTAAATTTGGTAAATCTAGGTGCCACAGTACTGGAAATTATACAAATTGACTCTAGTCCTGGGTAACCCTTTGACCAAGTAATTCCATCAGGCAAAAACCAGGAGCCCCATGGCTGCTGGTTTGAGTATTTTTAAGTAGTTTTACCTGCATGATCAGATTTAGAAGGGGCACTTGGCACAAGTGCAGAAGACAACAGGGATTTTAGTACTGGTTCTATTACTGATATTGTGACATAGCCAGGTCACTGATTCTGTGTGCCTGCATTTTATATCTGTACGTTTAGTAACAGTAACCATGGCTACCTTTAAGGGTCTTCTGGTGATGAATGAGAACAGTGTCAGTAAAGGATTTTCAGGTCCCTGGAAGAGGAATACAGTTTAATTGTGTGTATTTAAGTCATTGCATTTAATTAAGAGGTTGTGGTAGAGGTGGGAGTTTTTCTTTTTTTTTCCTCATCATTTCTGACTTTTACCCTTCTCTATACCAGGCTCTAATGCTAGAAAATTTACAGAAACACTCAACACCCCATGCTGCATTCCAGCCAAATTCCCAGGTGAGAAAGGTTTATTCAATGGAGTGGGCTCTTTGGATATACAGACACATGGCAGGACGTGGTGTTGTACATTTCATGCTTAATTCCTCACGACTATTTTCCTAAGTTCCCTTGGTCAGAAATGTTCTCAAACCAGGACAGTTGAATTCGAATCACCCAGTTGTATACAAGGGCCTGGAGTAAAGAACAGAATCAAAGGCGCTATTAGTTTATAATAATTGAAATGGTATGTGCAGAAAGGTGTGGCTTCCATTAATTACGTGTAGTACAGAGATCTGAAGTCATTTATCTGCCATGAATTTAGGAAAGGTAGTTGATGTCTTTGAGTATAGATATGAAGTAGACCACCAATGTGACAGTGTAGGAAAATAGTTGCTAATTAGGAACTCTTGTTGATGTAGATTTACCAAGGGTTCAATCCTGTGTAAGTCACCCACCATTACTAGTGTTAACTACTAACTCAATGCACTCATTCATAAGCATTACTAATAGCTCCTTTACTTAGGATAAGAAACTTAACCTTTGGAGGCCTTGGTTTCCTCCATTTCCTTATCTGTAATGTGAGAAAAAGTCAAACTAAACCCATGGGTTTATAACTGCTCTCGGGGTTTTGTGGAGCTGCTTTGGGGAGCTTCTTAGGGGAAATAAATACCTTTTTCTTAAGTAAGCAAGGCTCATACTTCTCTCTTAAACTAGATTAGATCTACTTTTATCCGCTTTGACTATTGAGTTTCTGCATAAGATGTCTTTTAAATTATTCCACAGTTAAAATCCAAAAATTATAAGGCTGCACAGTCTCTTAAAGTTTCTTTCAGTTTTTGAAAATCCCCTCTTTATAATGTGTCATATACTTAAAGGAAAAATCCAAGTCTTTGTTAAAGCAGTGGTGTGCAGCCTCAGTACTAGATGAAGTCCCAGGATACTGTGGAAAACAAGAGAGCCCTCCTACTCCCTTGTTATCACCTCATTAAGCTGTAAGTATCATAATCTAGCCAGCTTTCAGAGGTTCAATTAAGTACTTTAACAAGCATAAGAAACTGCATAAGTTAATCAGCTTAATTGTATTCTTTTTACCCGTTGCATTTTAGTCTTTGAAGCTTTGCTTTTATTAACACAGGGGTTTTGCAGCAAACATGCCTATTCTGTAATACATGCAACCCACCCTTAGGCAATGTCCATTGAGTGCCAAGAGGCTCATTTCTACTTTAGTTGAAAATAAACATTTACTATGTTTAGGAAACATGACTTAATGACTAGAAAGTATTCAGGGTTTTTTTTTGCTTTTTGGGGAGTTCTAAATAGGACTTGCTAAGCAAGAAGGTTCTAGGGAGGAGAACTTGTGAAGAGAAAGCTGGAGGTCAGAAGAGCAACTTGGGAATCTATTACAGAAAAAAAATAGGAAGAGGCATAAGCTCCTGTTACCAAGGATTTCCTTTCACCTATACAAAATGGAGTTATAACTTTGTCTAAATGCTCAATGGATATCCCTTTTCTTAGTCTCTTAATTTCATGCTTTTAAATACTATACTTGGATTTTGGAGACGTTTGATAAAATGTTTCCTGGATATGAGGCCCAGCATTGTGGCTCACACCTGTAATGCTAGCACTTTGGGAGGCCAAGGCGGGTGGATCATCTGAGGTCAGGAGTTTGAGACTAGCCTGACCAACATGGCAAAACCCCGTCTTTACTAAAAATGCAAAAATGAGCTGGGTATGGTGGCACATGTCTGTAATCCCAGCTACTTGGGAGGCTGAGGCAGGAGAATGACTTGAACCCGGGAAGCAGAGGTTGCAGCAAGCCGAGATCACGCCGTTGTTCTCTAGCCTGGGTGACAGAGTGATACTCCACCTCGAAGAAAAAAAGAAATGTTTCCTGACTAGGTAACGATTGATCTTTTGGAGGAACTGGCTTTTTTTTTTTTTTTTTTTTTTTTTTTTCCTTGAGATGGAGTCTTGTTGTTTAAACCCAGGCTGGAGTGCAGTGGCACGATCTCGGCTCACTGCACCTACCACCTTCTGAGTAGCCAGGATGACAAACTCACACCACAATATGCCCAGCTTTTTGTATTTTTGGTAGAGATGGGTTTCACCATGTTGCTGAAGCTGGTCTCGAACTCCTGAGCTCAAGCAGTCTTCCCACTTCAGCCTCCCAAAGTACTGGAATTGCAGATGTGAGCTACCATGCTTCAGTCTTGATACTACCAAAAGGAAATTTTAGATTACCCTTTAGATAATGTTCCATGTAATCTAGGAATTTAGCCTAAAAGGTATAATTACAGGAATTTTAATTTAAGGTTATTTGTGGCTGGGCACGGTGGCTCACACCTGTAATCCCAGCACTTTGGAAGGCTGAGGCGGGTGGATCATTTGAGGTCAGGAGTTTGAGACCAGTCTGACCAACATAGTGAAACTCCGTCTCTACTAAAAATACAAAAATTAGCCGAGTGTGGTGGCACACACCTGTAATCCCAGCTACTCAGGAGGCTGAGGCAGGAGAATCATTTGAAGTCAGGAGGCAGAGGTTGCAGTGTGCTGAGATCACGCCACTGCACTCCAGCCTGGGCAGCAGAGTGAAACTCTGTCTTAGAAAATAAAAATTAAAAAAAGTAATTTGTGTACCAATATCACTCTTTGGAAACTGAGTATTTAAAACAAAAAATTATATGCAGCTTTCTTTTTGCCCTTTTTTTTGTGACTCAAGGCTATTCTTTTCTGCAATATAGAACCAACTTAGAAAAGAGCTTCCCAACATTTTAGTTATCTTTCTTGGGTCCAACTTTGCTCCATGGAATTTTCTTCTTTGCATTTTCCTGGTTTGTTTTCCTAGACCCTCTTTTTTCATTTCCTCTACACAGATTGGTGAGGAAATGAGCCAGAACAGTTTCATAAAACAGTATCTGGAAAAGCAGCAGGAGCTACTTAGGCAGCGTCTGGAACGTGAAGCTCGAGAAGCTGCAGAACTTGAAGGTAAGCCCAGATTGTCACTTTTAACAAGGAGTTCGTCATTCTTAGCCCTGTCACCGAGTAGATAGGCCTGTCTAACTAGGCAATTTCAAAAATAAGTGAGGCTGAGACTGCTACTTACTTGCTTTCATAGCCCATGAAGCCAAGTGATTTACTATTTACTTTTGTCAGGGAAGAGGACACTTAATTTGACTGTCTTGTTAGAAGAGGATTCCTGCCAACAGGAAGAGTTATAAGTAAATTAAGCTACCATTTAGATGAAGTAGTGCGGAATCCCAGGGAGTTTTTTCTTTGTATATGATGCTCTTTTTGGTATGTATCTCTGTATCTGTGACTTTGCTGACCTCCTTCACTCCTCTACATATTCCTACATGCTGAGTCCTTCACTCCCTCCCTGCCCCGACCCGATCTGTACTTTGCAGAAGCTTCAGCTGAGTCGGAGGACGAGATGATCCATCCTGAGGGAGTGGCTTCCCTGCTGCCTCCTGACTTTCAGAGCAGCCTGGAGAGACCAGAGCTGGAGCTCAGCAGACATTCGCCCAGTACGTATCTCCCTCCCCACTGCGCTGTTTTGTCAATCCTGCGTAGTTGGTGGGGGGAGGTAGTTACACCTCCTTTCATGCTAAGCCTCCATGAAAGTCCCAGGGAAATTCTGTGACATTGATATTTGACATCTGTTTCTCATGGAAAGTATACACCCTTTTTGAAGTCTGCTTTCACCTATATATTGTGTTACCTTCTCAGTGTTTTACAAAGCAGTGTGATTTTTCTTCTCATCTGTACCTCTTCAACTCTTCTACCTCTGAATTTGGCAACAGTCAACTCTTTTTCATCTCCTCACCAATTGTGTATATTACATGTTAACACATTCAGTCATCTCCCCGAATTGGGCATCTGCTGTGGTCTAATCAACAGATTTTTATTGTGTACTTGTATACCAGGCACATGCTAGACACTAGGAATATAGTAAAGAAAGAAGTCTCAGCCCCAAGAAACTTAGTCTAGTGAGGAGATGGACATTAGTTACAGTTGTATTGGCTGCTGTGCAAGGCAACCCAGAGTATTATGTGAGCATATATAATAGAGAGCTCTAACCTAGTATATGGGATTGGTTCAGGCAAGATTAATTAATTTCTTCACATTATAAAAAATATTAAGCACCCAGGCTGGACGCGGTGGCTCACGCCTGTAATCCCAGCACTTTGGGAGGCCGAGGCAGGCGGATCACCTGAGGTCAGTAGTTCCAGACCAGCCTGGTCAACGTAGCGAAACCACATCTCTTAAATACAAAAATTAGCCGGGTGTGGTGGCAGGCACCTGTAATCCCAGTGACTCGGGAGGCTAAGACAGGAGAATAGCTTGAACCCAGGAGGCAGAGGTTGCAGTGAACCGAGATTGCACCATTGCACTCCAGCCTGGACAATAGAGCAAGACTCTGTCTCAAAAAATATATATAATAATAAGCACCCAATTTTGCATGATATCTCAAGCAGAAGTCTATAATACAGACTTTGTCTTTTGGGTACTCCCTGTCTAAGTCAGTATACTTTCAGGAGAACATGTACAGGTTGAGCATGCCTAATCCAAAGACCCAAAACTTTTTGAGCATTCACAGGACACTCAAAGGAAATGCTCGTTAGAGCATTTCAGATTTTGGGTTTTCAGATTAGGGATGCTGAATCAGAAAGTATAATGCAGATATTCAAAAATCCAAAATCTAAAACACTTGTTATCCTAAACATTTTGGGAAAGGGATACTTAATATGTATATAAGACATGTGGATTGTTAGTAGATTTATTAAACCAATGTGTAACTTAACAAGTATTTTGAATAATTCGTAATGTTGAGGGGGTGCAGAATCCACCATAATCAGTATTTTTAGGATGTATGGAAGTTTCCAGCTCTTCTGAGTAATATAGAATTCCTTCGTGGACTACACTTGATTTTAGTCAAAAGGCTGAGCAGCGATAGAATCTTCATGGAAATATATTTTTTAGAAGATATTTAATGGTGGGAAAGAAATTATCCAAAAGGTTAGAGAAAATAGAGGGCCTTTGAGCCTAGTTTTAAGGTCATGTTTTACTTAGTCCCTGCTTTTCTTGATCCTAGTCTTAGACCCAGAAAGACATTTTTAGAAATCTTTAAGTAAGAAAATACTTCGGAATTATTAAGTTCCTTAGGGACCTCTTTTCTCCTTAAATATGAGAGTAATAGACCCTCAGCTGATCCACTTTACTCTCTGCGCCCTTTCCCCCCGGTTTCAAAGCCAGGAGGAAATAGAAAGCTCTTACAAAATTGTCAGTATTTCTTCTCACATAAAACTAAAAACAAAAATTTATTGAATTCCTACTGCGTACATATCTCCATGTGAGAGTATGTTGGGAGTTAGCACAGCGTAAAGTCTGTTAGGAAGAGAGAACAATTACACATAAATGGAACAATAGAAGATAGTATGTGACAGTGATAGAGACATAGGGACCCAAAAGAGTAGAAGAGCTCTGAGGACTACAGTGATTAGAGAAAGCCTCATAAAGAGGTATAGGATTTGAGCTGAGCCTTAGAAATGGTTTGGCAGAGAAGATACAAAAAGATATTTTTAGGAAGGAACAAAGGCAGAGACACAGGAATGAATATGGTATTTTTAAAGGAGAGGTAGTAGACTAGCCTGAGTAGAGTATTTCACATTTGAGAATAGCAGACTATTGTCAAGGTAGACTATTAAAAGGTAGATTAGGGTGATATACAGAGGGCTTTAAATGCCAGGCCAATAAGGCTATGAGGGTTTTTTTTTTTTAATTCTATAGGTAATGGGGGAACCATTGAAATTTCTTAATAGGACCGTGATTTGATAAGGAGCTCTCTCTTTAAAAAAAAAAAAAAAAAAAAAGAGGCTCTCAGTTCTTAATATAATTTGAAATGAAAATGAGAAATGATTTCTGAAATAGATTTCAAAAGCAAAGATTTAGAGTAAGGGTAGCCAGTCTTTTCAGTGCTTTATGTTGTCAGACCCTGCCCATGGCTAATAATTGATGGAGGAAAAAAAAAATAACCCAGAGGTTTAAAAAAAAAAAAAAAAAAAGGTAAAAAATAAATTGAAAAGCATAAATGTAGTAAATTGTAGAGTACTGCTCATCATTTCCTTACATGCTCTTCAGTGTCCTTTATGCCATAAACTTTCCTACCTCTGATCTTGGCTTAGATAAGAATCCCATTGTAGATGTTGTACAACATTTAGTTAAGGTCCTGAATGGAGTGGCCGTTTGGAGTTCTATCAGTGCTTCGTTGGATCAGCATTAACCCTAGTGTTTGCCCAGACATGAGATTCTTCCAGGTGTAGTATCTCAGTCTGCCATATGCCAGTATGCCATTGCAGTGGCAGCTTATTTGTTAGCTTTGGATGTTTTGGGGTTCTTTCTTGAATAATAAATTTTGATTAAGTTTCCTACTAACGTTTTTCTAAACACTTTTGGAACCTGAGGGGGATTTTTTGTTTGTTTGTTTTAATATTATTATGTTTAAGAATATGGATTCCTGGCCTCTACCCAAAGAATCTCAAGGAATGGGAGTCCTGGGACTACATTTTTTAAAAACTCCCTGAGTGGATCTGTTGACCAATTCATTTTATGAATGACTAACTGAAGGAAGAGTTTTTCAGTGTTGCAATTTATCAAGATCTTTGGTTTGTATTCCAGCATCCTCCTATTTATGTGCTATTGGCAAAATCCCAAATAGGAAGGAAGAATTGGTTTGCCCAGGTATGGTGTCTCACATCTGTGATCCTAGCACTTTGGGAGGCTGAGGTGGGAGGATCTCCCAGGATTCTGGCCTAAGCAACATAGCGAGTCCTATCTGTACAAAAAAATAGAAAACATTAGCTGCCTGTGATGGCACATGCCTGTGGTCCCAGCTACTCGGGAGGATGAGGTGGGAAGATTGCTTGGGCCCTAGAGATCAAGGTGGCAGGCAACAGAGTGAAACCCTGTCTCAAAGAAATAATTGGTTTATAAAATCCTGTCTGACTTTCCCTCTTATGTCTCCATCACTTTCTTCAGATTTTTCTAAGGTGTTGGGACTCATTATCCACCTACCATAATCAGAAATTATCTGAATTTCCTTCCATATCATGACTGTGTGTACAAAAATTCTTACTGTCCTTAATTTTTTCAAAAACAGCTCAGACTAAGAAAATACATTTTAAAATGGATATTCAGAATATTGATTCTTTAACAAAGGTGACTTTAGCTAGCCTTTGGCTTATAGAGTATGCCCCTCATTCCTTTTTCTCCATGTTAAAACCTGGATGCTGAAATTGTAGAGAAACACTATGTAACTTACTTACAGGTCTAACATGAGTCAGATTTAGGTTTGGTATTGTTTCCAGGTCTGTATTCTCTTCATTCCTGCTTCTTATTCACACCTAAGGTTACCTTTTAGCCACAGGCTTTTCTTCGATGTCTGGCTACCTTACTTTGGTCCCACAAATCCTGCCCAGTATTTTGTTTTCTAGGATGAAGAACTATTTCATCTATAACCCTTAAACATTCTGCACTTTAATATATCCTGCATTGTCTAGCAACTGCCTTTTCCTTTCTGTGAAGACTTCTGGCTTTGGACTCTTGGAAATCTAATATTTACCCTGACTTGTTTTTCGAATCCTGAAATATATTTATTAGCCTGTTATCAGTATTGGTTCCACTGTTAGCTAAAGCGCTCACTGTCTACATGGGTTACTAACATCTGGCCTAAGACATTCATTGTGGCCATGTTCTTGTAATAGAAGGTATAACCTTTCTCAGAAGTTTGTCTGCATCACATCAGCTCTTTCCAAGGAATTAAGAGATTCCTCATCTCTTTATATTTTGCACTGCTGACTAATTTCTTGTTTCATTTCTAAGACCCCTCCATTTTTCACTTTTACTGCAAAACAGTGGTGACCAAAACTTTCTGAACAGCCCTGCTCATTTCTTCAGATATCTTTGATGACTTACTAAGAGTTCTTCCAGAGGAGTAATCATCCAGAAATCCTATCACTGCAGTTTTACAGTATCAAAAATGACAATCCAATAAATAGCATATAGTTCATAGTAGGTAGGTAAAGAGGCTATTTTGCTTGTACATACTAATTTTAAAATTGCAACTCAGTTATTTGACTTTCTTTATTTTTGAGACAGAGTCTGGCTCTGTCACCCAGGCTGGAGTACACTAGCACAATCTCAGATCACTGCAAGCTCCGCCTTCCGGGTTCACGTGATTCCCCTGCCTCAGCCTCCCGGGTAGCTGGGACTACAGGCGCCCGGCACCATGCCCGGCTAATTTTTTGTATTTTTAGTAGAGACGGGATTTCACCATGGTCTCGATCTCCTGACCTCGTGATCCGCCCGCCTCAGCCTCCCAAAGTGCTGGGATTACAGGCGTGAGCCACTGCACCCAGCCTTGACTTTAACACGTTTATCTCTGACCAACCTTGTACATGCCTTTTTTTTTTTTTTTTTTTTTTTTGATGTGTGTGTGATAAATTAGCTTCTTTCATTGATACTTGCGAAGGAACTTTGCCTAACATTTATGAAAACTTTTTATTTTGGTTTTACTCATAATTTAGCCTATTTCAGATCACTGAATTATGAAATGATTATTTCATTTCACTGCACTACTGTCTTACAGATAACTTCAAATGTTTGATAAAGAGTCTGACCTGTTACTATGTATCTTAATCATATATCTTGTATGAACAACCATAACACAAATCTTTCTTCACTTACCCAGATATGAAATGGTATATACTCAGAGGTCCTTTTAATCAAATGATCATGAAGTAAAGTTTTACAAAATATGTGTAGTCTTCTAATTGATTTCATTAGTTTCATTTTGTTTTTGTTTTTGTTTTTTGAGATGGAGTCTCGCTCTGTCGCCCAGGCTGGAGTGCAGTAGCACCATCTCAGCTCACTGCAACCTTGCCTCCCAGGTTCGAGCGATTCTTCTGCCTCAGCCCCCTGAGTAGCTGGGACTACAGGCGTGCGCCACCACACCCAGCTAATTTTTTTTTGTATTTTTAGTACAGACGGGGTTTTACCATATTGGCCAGGCTAGTCGTACTCCTGACCTCGTGATCCACCCACCTCGGCCTCTCAAAATGCTGGGATTGCAGGCGTGAGCCACCACGACCAGCCTCATTTTGATTTTTTACTTATTATTACAGAAGCATTCGCCTAGTTCATTTTAGATTGAAAGGATATAGAAATAAGAGAGAAAGCTGGGCATGGTGGCTTACATCTGTAATCCCAGCACTTTGGGAGGCCGAGGTGGGCAGATCACAAGGTCGGGAGTTCGAAACCAGCCTGGCCAATGTGGCAAAACCCCATCTCTACTAAAAATACAAAAATTAGCTGGGCATGGTGGTGGGCGCCTGTAATCCCAGTTACTCAGGAAGCTGAGGCAGGAGAATCGCTTGAACCCAGGAGGCAGAGGTTGCAGTGAACCGAAATCGTGCCATTGCTTGTGCCATTGCACTCCAGCCTGGGCGACAGGCAAGACTCCGTCTTTAAAAAAAAAAAAAAAAAAAGAAGATCTGGGATTAGAGCTGCATACAACCTGCTTTATTTGCGCTATTACTATAGAACATGATTTTGTGGATCATTTAAACCTTTTGTACTGTATTAAAATTGAGTCCAATCTAGCTGATTAAATATCTGGAATATAATTATCTTCCTGCTATTTTCTAAACTGGTTCTCATTGTTATTAGTATTGCTACTCTACATAGTTGATCTTTTTTTTTTTTTCTTCTTTGAGATGGAGTCTTGCTCTGTCGCCCAGGCTGGAGTGCAGTGACACAATCTCGGCTCACTGCAAGCTCCGCCTCCCGGGTTCACACCATTCTCCTGCCTCAGCCTCCCGAGTGGCTGAGACTACAGGCGTCTGCCACCACACCCGGCTAATTTTTTGTATTTTTAGTAGAGACGGAGTTTCACCGTGTTAAGATGGTCTCAATCTCCTGACTTCGTGATCCGCCCGCCTCAGCCTCCCCAAGTGCTGGTATTACCGGCGTGAGCCACCGTCCCCAGCTGCCTAGTTAATCTTAATTCTGGTAGGAAATTTAGAAATCATCTAGTGCAGCCCCTCCTTTTTCTCAATCACGACATTTGAGACTCGGGCACAGTGGTTTATACCTTAATCTCAGCACTTTGGGAAGACCAGAGTGGGAGGATTACTTGAGCCCTGGAGGCTGAGGCTGCAGTGAGCCATGATCATGCCACTGCACTCCAACCTGGGTGACAAAGCAAAACGCTGTCTAAAAAGAAAGATACTGAGACTCAAATTATTTAAGTAATTTACCCAGTTACCTTCCTTCATGGAATCTGAGCGAAACTTTCTTTCAGTGTTACATAGATTAATTGTTCAGGATAACCTAGATTGGTGGTTTCCAAGCTTTCTTTTAATAGAACTTTTTTCCCTTAAAAACAAAAAACAAACAAACAAACAAAAAAACAAAAAAAAAAAAACCTCACCTAGTCTGGGTGTGGTGGCTCACACCTATAATTCCAGAACTTTGGGAGGCCAAGGCGGGTGAATTGCTGAGCCCAGGAGTTCGTGACTAGCCTAGGCAACATGATGAAACTCCGTCTTTGCAAAAAATACCAAAATCAGCCAGGTGTTGTGGCATGTGCTTGCAGTCCCAGTTGCCCAGTAGGCTGAAGCAGGAGAATCGCTTGAACCCGGGAGGCAGAGGTTGCAGTGAGCCGAGATCATGCCTTTGCACTCCATCCTGGGCAACGAGAGCAAAACTCTGTCTCAAAAAAAGAAAAAAGAAAAACATGTGAGCTTATGCCTGTAATTCCAGCGCTTTGGGAGGCCAAGGCGGGCGGATCACTTGAGGTTAGGAGTTTGAGACCAGCCTGTCCAACAGGGTGAAACCCCATCTTGGCTGGGCACGGTGGCTTACTCCTGTAATCGCAGCACTTTAGGAGGCCGAGGCAGGCAGGTCACGAGGTCAGGAGATCGAGACCATCCTGGCTAACATGGTGAAACCCCGTCTTTCCTAAAAATACAAAAAATTAGCCAGTTGTAGTGGCAGGCACCTGTAGTCCCAGCTACTTGGGAGGCTGAGGCAGGAGAATGATGTGAACCTGGGAGGCAGAGCTTGTGGTCAGCTGAGATCGGCCACTGCACTCCAGCCTGGGCAACAGAGCAAGACTCCATCTCAAAAAAAAAAAAAAGAAACTCCATCTCTACTAAAAATACAAAAATTAGCCAGGCATGGTGGTGGGCGCCTATAATCCCAGCTGCTTGGGAGGCTGAGATGTGAGAATGGTTTGAAGCCAGGAGGAAGAGGTTGCAGTAAGGCAAGATTGCACCACTGCATCCAGCCTGGGCAACAGAGTGAGACTCCATCTCAAAAAAAAAAAAAAAAAATCTTATCTTGAGCTCTAATACATAAAACCTAATAGAGAGGACCCAATTCTGAAACCCCATCCAGTTGGCTTGAAGTAATTTCTGGGAACTTCAGGGTGCTGAAAAACATTCCTCTAAGTATTTATTTCTCGAGTTTGTTATTGTGCAAATTCGTATATTTAATCATAATATTTTGGTTGAAATTAGGAAGTAGTAGTAATAGGCAATCCAAAAAGATGGATACAGAACATAATGAAGTCTTAAACTTTATTCAGAGTAAGAACACTTCGTAGAATACTTATATAAGTACACTTTGTATTTGTACATCCCTGCTAGACAATTTGAAGCCCCTGGAAATTATTTTACATTTATTTGAGTTATTTATAATCTGTGAATTGGCTTTGAGGTGTTGAAAATATACTAGATATGCACACCAAGAATTACCAATAAGACCTTGATCTTGGGGCTTTATGTAGTCTTTTCTTTAGCATGAAGTCAAAGAAATTGATACAGATAAGTCTTGGTTCATATGCTATAATTGGTTGGATATTAGAAAGTCTGATTTTTAAAAAGCCATGAATGAGTCTTCACTTCATGAATCTGACTTGATTCTTTTTCATTCAATAGGAAAAAGCTCCTCAATTTCTGAAGAGAAAGGTGACTCTGATGATGAGAAACCAAGGAAAGGAGAAAGACGATCATCTAGGGTCAGACAGGTAACTCAGATACCTCCTAAAGCATCACCTCTTTTGTAATGCTTTGGATATCTTCTTTTCCTCCTCAAACTTGATTTTCGAGTTCGTATGTCTCTACATTTAGGGGTTTTGTTTTTCTTTTTTGGGACAGTCTGGCTCTGTCGCCTAGGCCTGAGTGCAGTGGTGCAATCACAGCTCACTACAGCCTCGACCTCCTAGGCTTAAGCAATCCTTCCACCTCAGCCTCCCAAAGGGTTGGGATTACAAGCGTGAGCCACTGCCTGGCCTCTAGATTTCTTTGTAGTCATCTTCCTTCTCTTTGTCATCTTTTTGTTGTTCGTTTTGTTTTTTATTTAGATCTGCTCTGCCTTTCAGATTTCTAAGTGAATATTTTTACAAAGTTTAAATTTGAAAGTTAGCAGGCTGCTCTGTATTCTTAAAGCACATTATTAGACAAGATATGACATAATTAACCATTCAATTAAAGCCTTAAAGTTATATGATACAATACTAAGTGGGCAGAATACAAAAGTGTTATGTGTAGTGTAATTATGACTGTACAAAGGAAATGATTAGAGGAAAGAATAAAAAGAAATATACCAAAATGATAAAAAGATAATCATATTAATTGATAGTAGGTTAGTTCTTCTCAGCCCCCTATCCACCCTTCTACTTTCTAGATGCTCTGCTAATATTTTACTGGAAAAAAAAAAGGATGCTTGAAGCTAAAATTTAAACTACATAGAAGTAGCTTCATTATTGTACTTCTTTTGGTCACTCTATTTTGATTCCCCTAAGTGCCACAGTTAGTCATGATTATCTCCTGTCACTCCTGTTTCTGTTGCTGAAAGTATGTATCATTGAATTTCTCCTTCCTAGGGATGTCTCATTAGATACTTTCTCTCCTCTGTTGATTGTGAGCAAATACATTTGGAGTCATTGTATATCTGTTCTTTCAGGCAAGAGCAGCTAAACTCTCTGAGGGCAGCCAGCCTGGTGAGGAGGAAGAGGATCAAGAAACACCTTCCAGAAACCTAAGGGTCAGAGCGGAACGAAATTTGAAAACAGAGGAGGAAGAGGAGGAGGAGGAGGAGGAGGAAGAAGAAGATGAAGAAGAGGAAGATGATGATGAGGGACAAAAATCTAGGGAGGCACCAATCCTGAAAGAGTTTAAGGAAGAAGGGGAAGAGATGCCTAGAGTAAAACCAGAGGAGATGATGGATGAGAGACCCAAAACAAGATCCCAGGAACAGGAGGTGTTAGAGAGAGGAGGGAGAGTTACAAGATCCCAGGAAGAGGCTAGAAAAAGTCATCTGGCCAGACAGCAGCAGGAGAAGGAAATGAAAACATCTCCCCTTGAGGAGGAAGAAAGAGAAATAAAATCTGCACAAGGCTTAAAGGAAAAATCGAAGTCTCCTTCCCCTCCTCGACTGACTGAAGATCTAAAGAAGGCCCCACTTGTAGTGCAACCAGAGCAAACTGCCAGCGAGGAGGAGACTCCTCCACCTTTACTTACCAAGGAAGCATCTTCACCACCACCTCATATACAACTCCGTAGCGAAGAAGAAATAGAGCCCATGGAAGGCCCAGCCCCCCCTGTCCTCATTCAGTTATCTCCTCCTAATACAGATGCTGAGACCAGGGAGCTATTAGTATCTCAGCATACTGTCCAGTTGGTAGGAGGCCTGTCTCCTTTGTCAAGTCCTGCAGACACCAAAGCAGAATCTCCAGCAGAGAAAGTGCCAGAGGAGAGTGTCCTGCCTCTGGTTCAAAAAAGCACACTGGCTGACTACTCAGCCCAGAAGGATCTTGAACCTGAGTCAGACAAATCTGCTCAGCCACTCCCTCTAAAAATTGAGGAGTTAGCACTGGCCAAAGGAATCACTGAAGAATGTCTGAAACAGCCATCTTTGGAACAGAAGGAAGGCAGAAGAGCTTCTCATACCCTTCTCCCAAGCCACAGATTGAAACAGTCAGCTGATTCATCCTCTAGCCGGTCCTCGTCATCTTCCTCCTCCAGTTCTAGATCAAGATCTCGCTCTCCTGACAGTTCAGGTTCTCGGTCTCATTCGCCGCTCAGATCCACGCAGAGAGATGTAGCCCAGGCACGTACTCATGCCAACCCTCGTGGTAGACCCAAGATGGGCTCCAGATCAACATCAGAGTCCAGATCAAGGTCACGTTCACGTTCTCGTTCAGCATCAAGCAACAGCAGAAAAGTGAGTATGAGAGAATCCTAGGTGTACTAATGTTCTGTCATATTCCAGTAGTTTTCATTTCAGCCCCTGGAGGACCGGTCATGATTTCTGAAAGAAATAGGAAAAGCCTCCTTTAGTCTCCTTCACTGATTACTTTTCTCTTCATTTCAGAATCGAATTTTCAATTAATTGATTCCTAAAATGGGGTTCTTTTTCATTTTGAGTCCCTTTGATAGAATGTTCAATTTACATACTCATCTCCTTCACTAGATGTAAACTACTTGAGGGTATGGGCATGCCCTTTTACGTGTGTGTTCCAGGATCTAGCGTCTAGTTAAAACTTAGTAATTTGTTAAATAAGTGGTCAAGGAGATCACTAAATGGGAATAAACACAGACAAAATGGGAGTAAATGCAGACAGAAAGGTCCAGAGTATAAAGTTTGGTTCATAGAAACTGGAAAACTCAGCAATCTACTGAATATATACCATATACAATAATTTTCCTTTTTACGTGTTTCATTTTATTTTAGTCTCTGAGCCCTGGAGTCTCCAGGGATAGCAGCACCAGCTATACTGAAACCAAAGATCCCCCTTCTGGTCAGGAGGTTGCAACTCCACCAGTGCCACAACTACAGGTCCGTGAGCCAAAGGAGAGGACTTCCACCTCCTCATCCTCTGTCCAAGCAAGGCGTCTGAGTCAGCCTGAACCAGCTGAAAAGCGTGTGACCCAGAGGTTACAGCCTGAGCGGGTAGGCTATTGTGACCCCTCCCTACACAGAGATGGAGGATTAAACAAGATCTTCCCTCTTGTCTTTGCTATAAAACTAAAAAGTTAAGTCTGGACAAGGTTCAGTAGCAATGTAGTGGATACCTGTTAATCCTTCTTAACTCATTTCCAGCTCCCTAGTTCGTGGAAGTTCTACATGAGGCTGAGCATCAGGGTTATCTCCAGGGCCCCCATGGTCAGTTCTTCCTCATAACTCCTCCTCTTATCTGCCAAAAGGAAGCAGCCTTTTCTTAGTTCTCTCAAAAAAGAAATCTGTCAGAACAAGGATCACTGAGGAAAAGGAAAAAAATTAGAAATTCTGATAAAATGATTGCTGGCATAAATATTCTTGAAGTACCTATTTTTAAGCCGTGTTCCATTCCTTATTCTAAAATGAAATGAAATATACAGAGGGCTGTGTGTAGAGCTGGTACTGTGTATGTCCTGCCCTGCCTTTTTCAGGCTCCTGGTAGAAGAAAAGGAGCCAAGCAGATTTAAATATTTTGCTGTTTGTTTTTGCTATCTCCTGACAGGGGAGCCCAAAGAAGTGTGAAGCTGAAGAGGCAGAGCCACCAGCTGCCACACAGCCCCAAACCTCAGAGACTCAGACCTCTCATCTGCCAGAATCAGAAAGAATTCATCACACTGTGTAAGTGATATATCTCGACCGGGGTATAACAAGGAACTATGAGTGTGCGATAGTTCTTTGCTCCCTAGGGTTCTTTGACTAAGCAGTCCTAGTTTCCTTTTAAAACATAAAGGCAGAGCTTTATCTGGACAAAGGCTAGATAGACTTCAGTTACTATGTTGGGAGTCACCACCTTTAAGGTAACCTGAAAAGTGGTCATCAGGGCACAAGGAAAACTCACCTGGGATCATCCAGCCAAAATAGTCAACTCCTTTAAGGTTCAGGCAATAGAAGCTTCTGCTTCCACACTCAAAACCATGTAAAGGAATTGACTCAGGGTATCTTAACCTTTAACTCACATTTACCTAGGAACCCAGTTTAATAAAGGATTTTGAGGGTCTTAATAAAGAACAGCACAGCTGGGTGCTATTTTTTAGTTTGTGCTTTTTCCCTAGTTACTACCTGTCATTAAGCTATCCTAGTTCTGAACAGCATACAGTACAGCAAATTACGAAGTTCCTTTCAAGTCAGAAGTTTATTCCTGGGCCCTTAAGACCATTTGATTGAACTTAAGATTTATACAATTGGCCGGGCGCGGTGGCTCAAGCCTGTAATCCCAGCACTTTGGGAGGCCGAGGCGGGCGGATGACGAGGTCAGGAGATCAAGACCATCCTGGCTAACACGGTGAAACCCCGTCTCTACTAAAAATACAAGAAAATTAGCCGGGCGAGGTGGCGGGCGCCTGTAGTCCCAGCTACTCGGGAGGCTGAGGCAGGAGAATGGCGTGAACCCGGGGGGGCGGAGCTGGCAGTGAGCCGAGATCGCGCCACTGCACTCCAGCCTGGGGCACAGAGCAAGACTCCGTCTCAAAAAAAAAAAAAAAAAAAAAAGATTTATACAATTAATGTGAGTTTTTAAAAATCCTTATATTAAGTCCTAGAGAAATACTCATATCAAGTTAAATTTGTAATTAAATAGGTATGTCATTCATTCTTCTGAGATAGGTATTATAAATTAAGAAGCCAATGAGCCAGAATTCCTGGCTTCAAAGTCTCATGGGAAATGAAAAAATGAAGGCTTATGGGAATAAGATTGCCTAGCTTTTAGACATCAGGAACCCTGAACTGCTTTGTAGAATGTCCTGTGTAGATTGTTAGCCTGAAGTTATTCTATACTTGTTTTTATGCCATATTAACACTAATGCTACCAGTATGATTTTCCCCTATATGTAATTGTCTAATAATTTATACTCTTCTGAGAGCTTCAAACTGTACTTTAACTCTGACTTTTGGAGAGTAGTGGGCAGGTGACATGATTTATCTCATTTGCTTGTGACTTTAATGATAGTTTTATAGACCTTACTATATAGCTTTTGCCTGGGGGTATACTCTTGCTGGGGGTATATCCTTGTCCATTCTGATAGTCTTACCTCTGCTGCCATCTTGTGGCTGTTAACATTTTTTGTTTGGCAGCCAAAAGTTCACTCTACTTCCTTTGAAATTTTTTTGTTTTTCCCCTTCTGGAATGGGTACATTATCCTTTTGGAAAAGGGTTTTTCTTCTAGGACCATAAAGTGAAAACTCAGCGGATTCTGGAAGGTGTTCAGGATTCCCCAGCTACATCATCGATGAGGAAATGGGGTGACATTTTCTCTTCCATATCCCTCAACCAGACATAATACCTGCCCACCTCCTCCCAATTCCATGGAGGTACATTTTACATTCCATTTTACAAAAGCATGTCCTTTGTGAAATGGCAGTTTTGAAGTGGGTATTGACAGCCTGCTACTAATCGGGCCTGAGAAACTGCTTCCTGTGCACCTTGGGAAGAAAGTGATTTTCTGAAAAGCTCTTTGCTAGCCTTAAAATTCTGTGGGTGTATGAGATCCTAGCAACAGAAAGGCATTTTATTTTGTTTTGAAGCAGCTTTTTTTCTGGACATTCCCATGCAAGTCCAGGGCTCATGAAGCTTGGAGTCATAGAGTTTCCTGTCCCCTCACTCCAGGTAAAGGTGGTTTTGATCTTCATTTTATGACTGAGATAATTTAGTCACATTGATTCTAATAAGGTGATGGGTAGGTGGCATCTTGGGCAAATATTTAGATTGTCCGTTGTTGCCCAGGCTAGCTTCAGTGGAGTAGTGTATAGAAGGGAAATGCAGTTTTCACTGAGGAGCAGTTCACACACATCACTCATACCTGCTTTCCTTCTACCTGCTTACCAGATGGTTTGTTCAACATCCTAACAAAATGGGATGCCCAAAGGCCTAAACCCATAGGCATTGGATCTGGTAAACCTTTGAGAAGGTTGCGTACATTTCTGGAGGCCCTACCACAACTGACTAACAACACCCTTCCTGGTCTCTCACCCTTCCAGAGTGCTAAGTGTGCAGCCTGGCAGCCCTCTAGAGCCCTGGCCAATTTTGAAAGCAGAATCAACAATGCTAAATGGAAAAAACCATTTATGGTGTGGCCAGGCGTGGTGACTCTTGCCTGTGATCCCAGCACTTTGGGAGGCCAAGGCAGGTGGATCACCTGAGGTCAGGAATTCGAGACCAGCCTGACCAATATGGTGAAACCCCCCTCTGTACTAAAAATACAAAATTAGCCGGGCATGGTGCACATGCCTGTAATCCCAGCTACTCAGGAGGCTGAGACAGGAGAATCACCTGAACCCAGGAGGCGGAAGTTGTAGTGAGCTGAGATCACGTCATTGCACTCCAGCCTAGGCAACAAGGGTGATACTCCATCTCAAAAAAAAAAAAAAAAAGGAAAAGACTATTTATGGCTTAACCTTGGTTTTTCTGTCTGTCTCAACAAGAAGTCATATGACTTTAGGCCGGGCGTGGTGGCTCAAGCCTGTAATCCCAGCACTTTGGGAGGCCGAGACGGTTGGATCACGAGGTCAGGAGATCGAGACCATCCTGGCTAATACGGTGAAACCCCGTCTCTACTAAAAATACAAAAAACTAGCCGGGTGAGTTGGCGGGCGCCTGTAATCCCAGCTACTCGGGAGGCTGAGGCAGGAGAATGGCGTAAACCCGGGAGGCGGAGCTTGCAGTGAGCTGAGATCTGGCCACTGCACTCCAGCCTGGGCGACAGAGCGAGACTCCGTCTCAAAAAAAAAAAAAAAAAAAGAAGTCATATGACTTTAAAAAAACAGAGCAGTAAAGTGTTAAAAAAAAAAAAAATTATAGACTTCAAGGACCTGTCACCACTTGGAAGAGACTGACTAACTTTTTTGCTGTGTTTGGTTAAATCCATTCTGATTCTGATTGTGCCTGAGGAATTCTAAATTTATGAGGTAAGGTGTCTTTTTCATTGCTTGGAGCAGGAAATTGTGGGTCCTCAGTCCTGTTTCACTTGAGCCCTGTTCAAAACTCTGGTCTTCTGCCTTCTGTGGGTATAACAAAAATGTCCCTATATAGCAGAAAATAGTGGTATTCTCTTTTTACTTAAAAAAAAAAAAAAAAAAAAAAAAACAGGCCGGGCGCGGTGGCTCAAGCCTGTAATCCCAGCACTTTGGGAGGCCGAGACGGGTGGATCACGAGGTCAGGAGATCGAGACCATCCTGGCTAACACGGTGAAACCCCGTCTCTACTAAAAAATACAAAAAACTAGCCGGGCGAGGTGGCGGGCGCCTGTAGTCCCAGCTACTCGGGAGGCTGAGGCAGGAGAATGGCGTGAGACCGGGAGGCGGAGCTTGCAGTGAGCTGAGATCCGGCCACTGCACTCCAGCCTGGGCGACAGAGCGAGACTCCGTCTGAAAAAAAAAAAAAAAAAAAAAAAACAGAGGAAGAAAGGAAAGAGGGGATTTGTTTGTGTGGGCAGCTGTATCATTCAGCTGTAGTTAATTCAGACCTGGATTTCTCTCGATACAACCTTCCTGTATATTCACAGACCTAGCAGGAAGTAGCAGCTTTAGGTTCTTGGTACAATGCATATTTGTCCTTCTGCCTGTGTAGGAGGAAGGTAATGGTTCTTTAAGCCAATATGATGGTGTAATTGATACTCCTCAGGGGATATACAATGCCAATATCCCAAATGATGCATGAAAAAGCAGAATTTGTTGTCATCAATAGAGTTTGCTCCACTGAGAAATTATCTAAGGAATATACCCCAAAATCATACTGTTCTTGGTTATCTTGGGACCAGTATGCTCCTGAGGGTATCTAGTCCCACTGTTTCTTACTAAATGTTCACATCAGTTTTTCAGCTCTTCATGAATTTTCTATAATAACTAAAATTTCAACATATATGGCTATAGGAATTTCCCTTTCCATTAGCTTCTCTGAATCTCATATTCACATATGAATTGTAATATGGTATTATTAGCCTCCAAATAGTCATATTGTTTTCTTCTGGGCTGCTTTGTGTACTGTTTAATTATGGGTAGATATCCCCACTGCTGATTCTGTGCAATTTCACAGACTGTTAAGCTCTGTTGGGCTCTGACACATAGTTATCAAGGCTTTGGTACTAGTCCTGCAAGTAGATAGAGTCCATTTGCGGGGGATGGTTTCAAGGATTCCTCTATCTTTTTTCTTTTTCTTTTTTTTTTTTTTTTTTTTTTTTGGAGACAGAGTCACTCTGTCACCCAGGCTGGAGTGCAGTGGCCCAATCTCTGCTCTCTGCTCACTGCAACCTCCACCTCCTGGGTTCAAGCAATTATCATGCCTCAGCCTCCTGAGTAGCTGGGACTACAGACGCAGGCTGTCACACCCAGCTAATTTTTGTATTTTTAATAGAGATGGAGTTTCACCATGTTGGCCAGGCTGGTCTCAAACTCCTGGCCTCAGGCAGTCCTCCTGCCTCAGCCTCCCAAAGTGTTGGTATTACAGGTGTGAGCCACCACGCCCGGCCCTGATTATTGTCTGAAAATAAAATGTTTGGAATTCTTGGGTCCCACAGAATAGATCATGGGGAGATAGAAAACACACACCTCCTGTGTCTTCAGAGGGTAAAGGAGAGTGTGGTAAGATTCTTATTCTTAAAAAAAGGAATTTTTGGCTGGGCGCGGTGGCTCATGCCTGTAATCCCAGCACTTTGGGAGGCCAAGGCGGGCGGATCACGAGGTCAGGAGATCAAGACCATCCTGGCTGACATAGTAAAACCCCGTCTCTACTAAAAATACAAAAAATTAGCCTGGCGTGGTGGCGGGCACCTGTAGTCCCAGCTACTCAGGAGGCTGAGAGAGGAGAATGGCGTGAACCCGGGAGGCGGAGCTTGCAGTGAGCCGAGATCGTTCCACTGCACTCTAGCCTGGGTGACAGAGTGAGACTCTGTCTCAAAAAAAAAAAAAGGAATTTTCAATAACAAAATCTCTCAAAATCAGCCACTTCTGGAGAGGCATATTAGCAGCTGAGAGTATTTTAGGACAGTGGATAAACGGAGCATTTTATTTGAGGATGGCCGAAGGTAGCATTTTCTGTGGTGTAACATTCTTTGGGGGATTCTATTAAAATTTTTTTTCTTTTTTTTGAGACGGAGTTTTGCTCTTGTTGCCCAGGCTGGAGTGTAATGGCACGATCTCGGCTCACCACAACCTCTGCATCCTGGGTTCAAGCGATTCTCCTGCTTCAGCCTCCCGAGTAGCTGGGATTACAGGCATGCGCTGCCATGCCTCACTAATTTTGTATTTTTAGTAGAGACGGGGTTTCTCCATGTTGGTCAGGCTGGTAATCCACCCACCTCAGCCTCCCAAATCCCAAAGTGCTGGGATTACAGGCGTGAGCCACCACGCCCGGCCAAAAAATTTTTTTTCAAAAAGAAAACTTTCAGGTTAGCAAACATTTAGTAAGTGTCCACTTGGTACCCACAGTGACACCGTAATTCAGAAATAGTTAGGGAACATTACTTTGTGTTAAGCCCTGGGCTAGGGGGCCAAGAGATGCAATCCCTACCCTTGAGGAATTATGCAAGGTAGAGATGGGGGGCAGGTAAAGTAGCAGTTATTATACAGAGTGATAAGGGCATTGCTGAAAACCTGTCATGCCAGTCACCAAATGGCTTTGCCTCGGAGAACAAGCAGTCTACTCTTTTGAGGAAACTCAAAGCCCCAGAGGTGACATCAAATGAGATAATGGCCTATTAAGTGTGCATGTATTTTACATATATCTGTATCTTCACTTGGGGTGTCCTCCAAGCCAGACTCTTAGAAGCTAACACTTGTTACACTGTTCCACGAAGTAGGTATTGTTATTATGCCCACTTTGCAGATTACAAAACAGATACACAGAACCAGGAACTTGCCTACTATCACACAACTTTCAACAGAGTGGGACTGGCCAGTCTGACTCCAAAGGCTTCACTCTTACCCTGAGCAGACAGGGACCACTATGTGAAAGGAAACATTTAAAGTAATGTATAAATATGGCCACTTTAGCATGCAGCTGGCATTGTAAGTGTAAGATTTTAAGCAGCCAGGAGAAATTTTCATTCCTAGCTAAAAACTCAAATGTTACGCAAGACACTGAGCTTTGGTTTTCAGAAGTTTGTCTTAGTGTAAACTTCTGCCACTACGATACAAAAGGAACATCTCTGCAGTCAACAAATAAGCATTTTGAGTATCTACTGAGCACTTTTTGAATTATTAGCATGTTTCCCACTTTGGTCTAGTGAAGATTCCCATGGTGAATATTTTCTGCTTAGTTCCCAATCGCTTTCTGCCCAGCTGATCTCCCCCGCCCCTTATAGCAGCACTCTCACTTCACTGTCTTATCTGCTTTAGAGCCTCACCTTGGAGCCCTTGCTTCAAGAAGTGGCCTTCAAGCTTCAGCTACCCAAGGTCCCCTTGCCCTGTTTATCCTTTCTTTTTCTGGCCCCAGTGGACCTTGGGGCAGGGTGACCTTATTAAAGACTCTATAAAACAAAGTTGTCTGTCATCTCTTCAGAGACACCACCCCCTGCCCCGCTTCTACTGGTAATTGAAAAAAGAACTCTCCTTGCTTATCCACTTCCCTCCGCCATCCCTGGGAAAAGGACGTGTTGGGAGTAGTAACACGTGGTCATTGCCGGGGTGAGCAGCCAGTTACTGTAGTGATTGGATAGTGACAATTCCCATCCCACCTCCCTACCTGCAGCATCTGACTGGTTGGTCTGGTTTCAGTGTTCCATGCCTAGATTACTGGATAGAGGGTGGTAGGCACATAAAACATTGCTCATGCCCTACCCTGTATCCAGCTTTCATTACCATCCTTTTTTAATCACTTTTCAACTTGGGTTTTATCGTTCTTTTATTTAATCTTTTTTCACTCCCACCTCTACTGTTTGCCTGCCTTCTATTCTCTGGAATCTTCCAATCAAGCAGCTGTAACTTTACATGTCCTACACCCAGCCCCCTCCCCTGCCTCCTGGGAAGACCAGGAGGGAGCACCCCGGCCCTCCGGGGTTAAGCCTCTGTAGCTGCTGTAACCTGAGAAAAGAAGGCCAGGCCTCTGGAGCCGGCAGTCAGCTCCCTGTGGCCTGCCAAAGGATAAGAACCTTGCTCACTCAGCTCCCTCCCTCTTTTCTTTCCCCTCCCCTGCTGCAGCAAGGCCCTCCCCCATCCGCACACACGGGCTGCTGGGTAAGTGGCAAGATGGCTCCCCTGCATGTCTCCGGCTGATCGCTGCCGCTCCGCCAATACAATAGAGCCAGCCACTACCAGCAGCCTGGCCCTCTTCCTCCTTCTCCAGAGAGACCAATCCAGCCGAACTCGGGGTTTGCCGTGAGGACTTAACGCTTATCTCTTAAAAGCCAGATCTGTTTTAGCCTCCCCGCACCACCACCACCTCCCCTTCCATTTACCATTTTTTGGATCCCCGGTTGCTACATCTCAATTTTCTCTCTCTGGATCGGGTGGCTGGGGAGGAGGTGGTGGGATCTTGGGACAAGGAAGGTGTGCTTTTTTTTTCTTTATTTTTTTTAGGATTTTTTTTGTTTGGTTTTGTTATTTCTTCCATTCCAGAAAGGGATAAACAGCACTTCCAGGGGGAGAAAAAAAATCATGTTATCAGAAAGCAAAGAAGGGTGAGAGCTTCACATTTCCATGTATGCCTTTTCCCCACCGCTCTAGCTCGCCTCATCTTCCTTCTCTTCCTCATGGCTTTCATTCCGTCTTTCGTTTTGGTTTGTTTTCAGTCATTCTGCTTTCCCCCTTTGTCCTTCCTGCCCAGTTTCTAATTGGCCCCATTTGCCCTTTCTATATGGGAAATAGATATTTTTTTTTATAAGTCTTTTCTCTAGATGTAAGCAGTTCAATCTCGTGTTTCTGTGGGGGCCTGTTAGCTGGGGGCCCAGTTCCGATTTTCCCCTCCCCCTAACCCCCTAGTGCATCCCTCCTTGACTGCTCTAGGGAGGTTCTTCTGACCTCTGAGTGTCAGTCAGCCTGTTGGGAATGCTGACTTTTCTGGTGGTGATTATCGGCCTGGAAGGCTTGGTTTCCCCTCTCCTGAACCTTAGGCCTCTGATCATCTTTATTTGATTTTTTTTGCTTGGTGTTTGGATGGTAGAGGGGGTGAGATTTGACATAGAAGTTGGAGATGAAGACAGAAATCAAAGGTGGAAAGATAGTTTATCTGAAGTGAATCTCTGGGATTCTTTGCCTGAAATGGGAGCTAACTTGAGAGATTAAGAGTGGGAGAGTGGGTTTGGTGTTCGTGGGGGAAGCTGCCTGTGTGGGGGAGGGTGTGTCCTGACTAGGAGGCCTGCTCTCTTTATCTCTTGGAATGAGGGAGTGGGAGAAACTGGGTGAAAGCCGAATGTAGGAACAGTTTCTACACCTCTGAGCAGGTAAAAGTGGCCCTAATCTTCTCTGAGCTCTCATACTCAATTCAGCAGTTTTAATTTTTCCTTTTGAATGAGAGAGGGTCCTTGAAGCTTGAACCTTCACCAGGCCTGCTTCCCTGCAGCCCCCACCCCCACCATTTTCTCCATGCTGGTGTCTCCAGATCCTGAGGGTCAGCAGGCCTTTACTTATTAAGCAGTTGATTAAACACAGGTCAGGCTTTTTTGCCAAAGCCGTGGCCATTCTTTCTTGTCTTTTTAAGGGAATCAGGCTTCCCTTCGTTTTTTATGTAATTTTGCTATATAAAGGTGCCTGTGGCCAGGGAGACTGAGGCCACAGGGTTGTGGGTAAATCACAGTCACTTTTGTGGGACTATTTTCAGAGGAGGGTTTTTCTCCCTTCATATAAGAGTACTCTGGTGAGTTACTACCTGAGAATAGTTGCAGTCCTAACCCCGCAAATGACAACTTTAACTCATCTGGGCAATGGGTGGATGTGGTTGCTGTGATCCACGCTCTTTCCCCAAGGAAAATCTGTTTCCCACTTTTCCCACTGGGACAAGGTCTCTAACCTTGATCAGAAAAGCAGCCCTCCTAATCCCACCCAAGTGAGGAGGCATGGGGGTTTCCTGACCCAGTAACTAACATCTTGCTCTCTCTTCCCCCTTGGTTCTTTTCTGCGTCCCCCCCCCCACCACCACTCCCCCCCTCCTGTCAGTGAGGAGAAGGAGGAAGTGACCATGGACACAAGTGAAAACAGACCTGAAAATGATGTTCCAGAACCTCCCATGCCTATTGCAGACCAAGTCAGCAATGATGACCGCCCGGAGGGCAGTGTTGAAGATGAGGAGAAGAAAGAGGTAAACATCCAAGCCACCTGTTGGGGTGGGTGGGCAGGAATGGACCTAAGGGAAAGAGTAGACCACTCTAGTGATCCCTCTTACACAGTGGGTTAACTTAAAGGAAAGATGAGGCAGGGACTTGGATCAGAATAGGGCCAAGGGAGAATTCGCTGGTTTAGCAAGGGAGACCTCTTGTGATGGGGACAGGGCTCATTCATTTTCCTTTCCTTGTTGGGGAAGTAGTGCCCAGATTCTAGATGTTTGTAACGAACTGGAAAGTCTGATAATGGCCCTTTATCTAAGATTTATGTTCAGCTTTTCCTGCTGTCTTCCCAAGCTTCTGGTGGTAACTCCTTTAGCTTTCCCTCCTTTTTAAAAGCCTGATGGAGCCCAACGCCATCTAGTGGACATTGATGGTTCTCACAAGACCAGCCATGCTGAGAAATTTTTGTTCCTCCTCTGCCCCCCAGTGGTCTCATTGCAGAGATGTAGCTACTTAGAAGCCAGCACTTGTGATCCAGAAGGCCCCTTCTCAGTTATCTGTGACCCCTCTACCTCCTTTTTTGGCATATGTTATCTTGTGTCCTGTACCCAATTCAGGGGGCTTCCCCCATCAGAGCCAGCGAAGTCTTCTTGGCTCTTAAAGTAATTGAGAAAGAATGAGCTGGGTTTAGGAGCGGGTAACAGGGTGGGAGGGACTGTTGTGTGTGTAGCCTTTTTCTGGTGTGTGTTGCGGGGGTGGGGGCCGGTGAAAGTGATTTGATGTGCAGAATATTATTTATTACAAGGTCCTTCTTCCCCGTAAAACTTTGTCCAAGTACCTCATGTACGGTAATCCGCCCGTAAAATATAACCCTGCCCAACTGGCCAATCGCTGATGCCGCCTCTTCCTCTGGACCCACCCGCTGCTACTGAGCTGCCCAATCAGAGCCAAGTCTGCTATCCAGGTGTCTTGGCCAGAGGGGGGCATGTATATGGGCTCCTGTGATGGGCCCCCTTTTGCCTCCCTGTCTCGCTTACATCAGGGGGCCAAGAAGAACACTGTTCTGGAGAGACTTGTATTGAGCAAGCAAAAAACATTTGGAAAGGGGTGGACTTGCATCATCTCCCTACTTGGGACACCCCAAGAAGAGCTTGTGCCAGTGCTGGGGCGCCTGCCCACATGCCCTTGCCCTTTTGAGGACTGTGGGTTGCCTTGTTTGCTACAGACTGTTGGGATCCCCGTCTAGGGCACCAAGACCTCCTAAAGTTTGTGATCGCAGTGCCATGCTGTAAAACACTGAGTGGGACCCTCTACTTAAGCTGTGACGACTAGGAACCGTGCAGAGGAGTCTAGGGTCTGAGCCCCTGGGGATTTAATGCTGATGACAGCCCAGCCCATGTATCACCACTTGCTCATCAGATGGACTTTCCTTTGGTCCCTGTTGTCCATGGTGAAGGGCAGCATGTTGGTTGCTCCAACTTCTCCTCCATCCCTGGAGGCAGGGACTCATTTCATCCACCTGACTGGAACCACTGTCTCAGCTGGAGTCCCTGAGGAGATGCCAGCCACAACTCTCCGAAGAGAAGTATTCTGACCTTGCTGCTGAATGTGTGCCAGGTCCGGGGGATATTCACCTACTACCCCCAGGCTACCTTCATCAGAGGCTCCATGATCCCACTCGGTGAGAGGACCCCCTCCCCAGTTACAGGCAGAGGAGAAAGGGACTCTGGAGTCATCACCTGGATTCCAAGTATTGGGTGGTGGTATTGCTGCAGCTTGCCACTGGTGG
Source organism: Theropithecus gelada (assembly GCF_003255815.1). Classification (NCBI taxonomy): domain Eukaryota; kingdom Metazoa; phylum Chordata; class Mammalia; order Primates; family Cercopithecidae; genus Theropithecus; species Theropithecus gelada. Next base: position 24,338,814 of record NC_037675.1, on the reverse strand, counting down.
ACATGGGTCCTGCCTGCCTCTCACGATAAAAGGCAAGGATCATTCCTGCTACTCACAGGCCATCTCATCAGGGACTGCAAGATGATGTCCCTACAGGGCCAGGACTGATGTCTCTGCCCCTTTTCCCCCTCTATCCCTCGCTGAGCCTGGCCACCGCCAGTGAACTGTCTTGACATCATGGAAACTGGGCAGCGTCCCCCCACACGTTTCCCTCCCGCCCCCCCTGCGCCCCTGGGAGGACTCTGGCAGTGCCGTGCTGACTACCACGCCGTGCGCCCACCTTTTTTGCCAACCCAACCCCCCACCAATTGCACAGCGCCTAGCAGGGAGGGCTCATTCTGATTGGACCGGCGGTTGACTAGATACAGTACACAGTGAGGTGCGATTGGCTGAACTGAAGATCCCAGGTGTGAGATGGTACCTGGAACATTTGTCATATTCCTAGTTTATTTTCTTCTTTATTTTCTTCTTCTTTTTTTAATATTTTATTTTATTTTTTCTATATCTTTATTTTTTCTGATTTCTTTTATTTATTTATTTGGTTCATGTTTTTCCTGTTTTAATTAAGACTTTTTTTTTTTTTTTTTTTCCCCTCCTCACTAACTTACCCATCGAGAGCGGCCCAGCTAGGGGTCAGGCTGGCCCTTAACAGAGACCAAGGAGACTTGGTTAGACGACACAAACGGGGCTGGGGGCGGGGGTGGATGGGAAAGGGATTTCATCACAAGGTTTCTGCCCTACCCTTTAGAAGAGTGGTAGAGAGGTCTTAGTTTTTCCAGAAATAAGCACCTACATTTAAAAATACTCTATTCCCTTTTTCTCTTGCTTTTTCTCCCCCCCCCCCCCCCCGCCATAGTCTTTAATCATTCACCCACTGAGTGTTTGGGGTAGAAACTTGTCCCAAAGATGTCTTCTGGTCCTTGGCAGGGCCTCTAAGGCTTGAGCCCTGGTTGCAGAGGAAACAGTAAGACTCTGCTGAAGCTCCCTGAGGTGGCTGGAAAGTCTTAAGAATCTCCTTGGGGACAGTCTGCCCTTCATAAAAACCTTCCTTTGCCAAAGACACCTTTAAGTTCTTTTTGCTAGCACTTGGCTCAAGAGCCTCATCTCCAGTGGGTCTAGTGCTGCCCTTTTCCACAGTGTGGTGGGGGTCTGGGCAGCCTTGACATGACGGTCTGCTGTCCAGGCATCTCAAAGCCATTGTCATTGGGCATCAGTCTGGCCATTGAAGAAAGGAGGGTTACCTTGTTGAAGTTGCCATCCAAAGTTGGTTTTCCTTGTTTCCTCCAGTTAGCAAGGAAGGATCTGGGAGGACTAGATGACCCAGTTTGGGGCACAGTTTGTTTGGCTTGGTGTCCTCTCGATTCAGACAGTGAAAGAGAGGGCATGACCAACATCTTTAAGGGGCTGAGAGGCTACTGAATTCCTCTTCCAGCTTATTTCTGGTTAAGCTAATACACAGGTGTGATACGGAGTAGATGACTTTTCCCTGCTCTGATGTTTAGTTTTTTGTTTTTTTTTTTCTCTAACTTGCATTGATTCTGCTTCGTTTTTGCCGTTTGCCGCTTCTGTTTTGGTCTCTGTCTGTCTCTGTGTCTCTCTCTGTCTCTCTCTCACTCTCTCTATGTCTTTGGAGGCTATTCTAAGACTGCCCCATCTAACCTCCTTCCCCCCTCTCTGTGGGGTGTCTCTCTTTCTCTTTTTTTCCCTTTTTCTTCTTTATACAGAGCTCGCTGCCCAAATCATTCAAGAGGAAGATCTCCGTTGTCTGTAAGTCTAGCCCCAAGTCCCTGATAAAAGTCAAGAATACCATACCATAAAAATCAGCATTCATTGAGAACCAGATTTTCATTTTCAATGGCATTCTTGGGTCGCTCCCTCCTGCCCCACCCCTTGTGCCTAGCAAATCTGAATCCTTTCCTATGTAGGGTTTCATTTTGAAATTCAAAGCTTGAGACAATCTCCATCATATTTCTCTAGTCACATTTTAATGAGATACACTATGAGGTGTCTGAGACCATGTCCCATTTAGCCTTAGAGGCATTTATTCTTTCAGATACGTGAATACTCAACAACGAATGAGTTTCAAGGACTCCTATGTAATGCTTAGCAGTTTATGAATTATTCTGGGTTTTGTTGTTGTTGTTGTTTTTGAGACGGAGTCTTCCTCTATAGTAGTCCAGGCTGGAGTGCAGTGGTACAATCTTGGCTCACTGCAACCTCCGCCTCCCAGGTCCCAGTTCAAGCAATTCTCCTCAGCCTCCTCAATAGCTGGGATTAGAGGCACGTGCCACCATGCCCAACTAATTTTTGTATTTTTAATAGAGATGGGATTTCATCATGTTGGCCAGGCTGGTCTTGAACTCCTGACCTCGTGATCTGCCTGCCTCGTCTCCCAAAGTGTTGGGATTACAGGCGTGAGCCATCGCGCTTGACCTTGTTTACAGGTTATTCTTTTTTTTTTTTTGAGACGGAGTCTCGCTCTGTCGCCCAGGCTGGAGTGCAGTGGCCGGATCTCAGCTCACTGCAAGCTCCGCCTCCTGGGTTTACACCATTCTCCTGCCTCAGCCTCCCGAGTAGCTGGGACTACAGGCGCCCGCCACCTCGCCCGGCTAGGTTTTTTTTGTATTTTTTTTAGTAGAGACGGGGTTTCACCGTGTTAGCCAGGATGGTCTCGATCTCCTGACCTGGTGATCCACCCGTCTCGGCCTCCCAAAGTGCTGGGATTACAGGCTTGAGCCACCGCGCCCGGCCGTTTACAGGTTATTCTAAGAGCGCACCCGAGGAAATGAAAGTGCCCCACACCTCAAACAGTAACAATTTTAACATTTTCCCCAATGAGGAACTCTAGATTACAAAAGTATAATAGATGTTTATAACTTAAATATCAATCTGTGGTGTGAAAATTAAAGGAAGACCAGATCCCATCATGATCTTAGTTCTGCTTAGATGTTAGTATCACGTAGTGTTCTTGTTTCTTCTGCATTCACATGTCCTTCTCAGTTTTTCTTCCACACTACTTAAGATACTACTGTCTACCATTAAAAGTTTAAACAGCTCATCATACTAGCTACCCCTCCCTTACTGCTTTTAGATCAGTAGTTTCTATCAGGAAGGGACCTCAGCCCTTTTAGTGTTCAGTCTGAAGCCATGGTTTCCCAGTTCCCAAATATGATTTCTTTTCTTTTTTTTTTTTTTTTTTTTAATTTTCTTTAAGACGGAGGCTTGCTCTGTTGCCAGGCTGGAGTGCAGTCAGTGGCACAATCTCGGCTCACTGCAACCTCCACCTCCCAGGTTCAAGCAATTCTCCTGCCTCAGCGCCCTGAGTAGCTGAGATTACAGGCGTGCACCACAACGCCCGGCTAATTTTTGTATTTTTAGTAGAGATGGGGTTTCACCATGTTGGTCAGGCTGGTCTCCTGACCTCGTGATCCACCCGCCTCAGCCTCCCAAAGTGTTGGGATTACATGCGTGAGTCACCACACCCACACACTGATTTCTTTAACCTCCAAAACTCCAGCCAGGGGTAACCTGTAGGTATTATGGTTTGAACTAGCAGAGGTCCTGAGATCATCTAACTGTTGGGTCTATTTCTTGGGGACAGCAGCTACCAAGGGGGTGCCAGCTGGAAACAGTGACACAGAGGGGGGCCAGCCTGGTCGGAAACGACGTTGGGGAGCCAGCACAGCCACCACACAGAAGAAACCTTCCATCAGTATCACCACTGAATCACTCAAGGTGAGGTGGGAGGAGCCAGGGAAGGGAGGATGAGACCTGTTAAGGTGGGAGTAGACATGGGCCCAGTGTAACGGGGTGGGGGGTATCTGTGTCCCAGAGCCTCATCCCCGACATCAAACCCCTGGCGGGGCAGGAGGCTGTTGTGGATCTTCATGCTGATGACTCTCGCATCTCTGAGGATGAGACAGAGCGTAATGGCGATGATGGGACCCATGACAAGGGGCTGAAAATATGCCGGACAGTCACTCAGGTAAGGCTTCTGCACCCCAGTGTCGGGAGGAAGGTGGGAGCAGTAGATGCAGAGCAGCCAGCTGAGGAGCTGAGATAAAGTCTTTGGAGGGAACTTTCCTGTCTGTGCAGAGGGTTGGGTTGATTGACACTTTCAGGGGTCAGACTACCAAATCCAGCTGGCTACCTGTTATAAATAAAGTTTTATTGGAACACAACCACACCAGTTCATTCACTTTTGTCTGTGGCTGTTTGTTCACTACAACATCACCGGAGTTGAGTAGTTGCAACAGACTATGTGGCCTGCAAAACCTGAAGTACTGCTTTGCCCTACAGAAAAAATTTACCAACTCCTGCCTTAGTTTTCCTCAAGGCAAAGTTGAGGTACTAACAGTCCCAGGATCTAGTAGAGGTGAGCTGAATAATGAAATACCCCTAGCGGAAGGAACATGCTAAGTTGACTGCTGCTCTCACCAGGGAACCAGAGGCTGAAAAGAATATGCCAGTTTGGTGTTTAACAGACCTGCTGTGTTCTCTTGATAGGTAGTACCTGCAGAGGGCCAGGAGAATGGGCAAAGGGAAGAAGAGGAAGAAGAGAAGGAACCTGAAGCAGAACCTCCTGTACCTCCCCAGGTGTCAGTAGAGGTGGCCTTGCCCCCACCTGCGGAGCATGAAGTAAAGAAAGGTGAGTGACGCTTTTCATATATCGTATCTTTCTCCTACATATGAAGTAAGCTACTTGAGGGCCAGATTTGACTCTGTTTAATCTTTGAATCTCCATGATGAGGTTAGCCTAGCACAGTACTTTGCAGATTATAGGTGCTCTACACGTTTAGATGAAGGAGTGGCTGCTTGGTATAAAAGAAAGGGAACCGTGATAGTTATATTGAAAGTGAAACAAGCCAGTATTGCTTCCTACCAAAAGCTGTTCTTGTGGTCTTCTTCATAGTGACTTTAGGAGATACCTTAACTCGACGTTCCATTAGCCAGCAAAAGTCCGGAGTTTCCATTACAATTGATGACCCAGTCCGAACTGCCCAGGTGCCCTCCCCACCCCGGGGCAAGATTAGCAACATTGTCCATATCTCCAATTTGGTAAGTCATTGTTTCTCACATCCCAGCTGGCTTAGTGGTTAAGTTTGAGCTTTAGGCTTACGCTTCTTAGGTTCCACTCATAGTTGAACTGGTCTACCAATAGATTAAGTTACTCACTGATCTTGAGTGAGTTACTTAACCTATTTACCCATCTAAAAATGAAGGGGAAAAGCTGTCACCCTGCAGGGTTGTTTTGAGGACTTGCAGAGGGCCTCATATACAATGTCTCAGTGCTGGGAAGCACCACCACTCTTCTCACATTCTTACTGCAAGGTTCCTAAACTCTCTGCCCTCACCCAAACCTTGAAACTATAGTCCTGTGACAGCAGCTTGGGAAATCTAAAGATTGGCTGTATGGGTGGTGGTCTTGCCTTCTTCAAGACCCTGAAAGTCTATTTTCATTGGCAGGTCCGTCCTTTCACTTTAGGCCAGCTAAAGGAGTTGTTGGGGCGCACAGGAACCTTGGTGGAAGAGGCCTTCTGGATTGACAAGATCAAATCTCATTGCTTTGTAACGGTGAGGGGAAGAAGCTGATTCTATAGGTCATGGCATATATTTCCTTTTGTGACCAGTGTGGGCAGGTTTAAGGGTGTTGCAGCAAGTGGGAAGGGTTGCAGACACACTGTGACCCTCCATCTTCTCCCTTCCTCCACCAGTACTCAACAGTAGAGGAAGCTGTTGCCACCCGCACAGCTCTGCATGGGGTCAAATGGCCCCAGTCCAATCCCAAATTCCTTTGTGCTGACTATGCCGAGCAAGATGAGGTAAGAAACCTAGGGAGAGGAAGGAGGGGAGGGGCAGGGGAAGCCATTAGCTGCTAGATTTCAGCAGAGATCCCTGCCAGACCTTGAGATTCTGTTCTTTCCTGTTCTTCCCTGGCTTTGGTTCCTTTAATTGTACCATGGGGCTTCAAAGTGGTACCTGGGCTCCTTGAGTGGCAGTGATACCACCTCTATCCTGACTGTCCTTGTCCCTCCTCTCCCCACAGCTGGATTATCACCGAGGCCTCTTGGTGGACCGTCCCTCTGAAACTAAGACAGAGGAGCAGGGGATACCACGGCCCCTGCACCCCCCACCCCCACCCCCGGTCCAGCCACCACAGCACCCCCGGGCAGAGCAGCGGGAGCAGGAACGGGCAGTGCGGGAACAGTGGGCAGAGCGGGAACGGGAAATGGAGCGGCGGGAGCGGACTCGATCAGAGCGTGAATGGGATCGGGACAAAGTTCGGGAAGGGCCCCGTTCCCGATCAAGGTCCCGTGACCGCCGCCGCAAGGAACGCGCAAAGTCTAAAGAAAAGAAGAGTGAGAAGAAAGGTAGGTACTTAGCTATGGGGTACGCATACCCACTAGTAGCTGGGAAAGGGACCCAGATGGGATGGGACAGAGGGTCAGATGCATCAAATCTGGTTCACTTTTTTCTACCTCAGAGAAAGCCCAGGAGGAACCACCTGCCAAGCTGCTGGATGACCTTTTCCGAAAGACCAAGGCAGCTCCCTGCATCTATTGGCTCCCACTAACTGACAGCCAGGTGAGTGCTCTCCTTGGTGCCCTGCTCCCTAGTGGCACCGAGGCTTGAGGTCAGGGTGAGGGGAGATTCATGTGACTGTGGGAGTGAGTTGGCCCAATTACTTACTAGCTTTAGGCTAAAGGGGAAAAAACTAAGCATCACAAAAAGGCAGTTTTCAGTTAATTGGTATACCATACAGAAACCAGACCAAGGAGGGTAATGATGGACACACAGCAGCTGAGGTTTGTGGATGTCTGGGAAGCTGGCTGTGCCGCCAACCAAGCTTCTTAGAACTTGATTTTAGGCAGTGTGTGGTGGCTCACGCCTGTACTGCGAGCACTTTGGGAGGCCAAGTTGGGTGAATCACCTCAGGTCAGGAGTTCCAGACCAGGCTGGCCAACATGGAAACCCTGTCTCTACTAAAAATACAAAAATTAGCCAGGCGCGGTTGCAGGTGCCTGTAATCCCAGCTTCTTGGGAGGCTGAGGAGGAGAATTGCTTGAACCCAGGAGGCGGAGCTTGCAGTGAGCAAAGATTGTGCCATTGCACTCCAGCCTGGGCAACAAGAACAAAACTCTGTCTTGGACAATAATAAAAAAAAGAACTTGACTCTATTTAGCTGAGAAATTGTGTTTTATAAATTCATTTCCCTGCTTTTTAAGAGTTTTTGCATTTTTAATTTAGTTTCTTAGTAACAGGCCTTTTAGGAATTTTAGGCTTATGCTACTCAAAGATTTGTTCACATCTATGCTGATGGTAGGGAGCTAGGGAAACACCAAGGGCCAGGCATGGGTGGTGCCAGTACCTGTCAATGTGTATAAAAGTTGAAACATGGTGGCCAGGCGTGGTGGCTCACGCCTGTAATCCCAGCACTTTGGGAAGCTGAGGTGGGTGGATCACCTGAGGTCAGGAGTTTGATACCAGCCTGGCCAACATGGTGAAACCCCATCTCTACTAAAAGTAACGAAACTTAGTGGGGCATGGTGGCAGACACCTGTAATCCCAGCTACTAGGGAGGCTGAGGTGGGAGAATCGTTTGAACCTGGGAGTCAGAGGCTGCAGTGAGCCGAGATAGCACCACTGCACTCCAGCCAGTAACTCTGTTACTCACGCCTGGGCAACAGTAAGACTGTCTCAAGAAGTAAAAAAAAAAAAAAAAAAAAAGGCTGAAACTTGGAGAAAGGTGCTCTAAGAAAGACAGGATGCAGTTGCTGAACCCCCAAACCCTTCCTGCTTAACTGAAAAGCTGATCCTGAGCTAGGAGGCGGGGTCCAGGCACAAATGGAGGCTGTGACCAGGACTGAGCTGCCTTCTCTGTGCCTTTCCTACCTGGCTGCAGATCGTTCAGAAGGAGGCAGAGCGGGCCGAACGGGCCAAGGAGCGGGAGAAGCGGCGAAAGGAGCAAGAAGAAGAAGAGCAAAAGGAGCGGGAGAAGGAAGCCGAGCGTGAACGGAACCGACAGCTGGAGCGAGAGAAACGTCGGGAGCACAGTCGGGAGAGGGACAGGGAGAGAGAGAGAGAAAGAGAGCGGGACAGGGGGGACCGAGATCGGGATAGGGAAAGGGACCGAGAACGAGGCAGGGAAAGGGATCGCAGGGACACCAAGCGGCACAGCAGAAGCCGGAGTCGGAGCACACCTGTGCGGGACCGGGGTGGGCGCCGCTAGCGGGGAAAACACTAGAGCTGCAGGTACCAGCCACTCGGCCCCAGGGGGTTACGGCCACAGAGGGATAGGCACAGTCTCCACCACCCTGGAGCCAAGGGTCTTTCACACCACCTACCCCTACGTACATACCAAATGGAACGGTGGCCATCCTTTCCCCCCAAACACACCCCCTTAACCTATCTCTTGGGACAGCCCTCCCCTCCCTCTCATTTCCCATTAAGTCTGAGAGGCAAGAGCTAGGTTAGGCAAGGAGGCGGTTGGCCAGAGATGGGGAACAGCCAGGTGCCCTAGTCCTCTGATTTTTCCTCCATCCTGCTTACCACCTCCCTGGGTACTTAACAGCCTTCTCTTGGGAACAGCCGGGGCCAGGACTGGGTCACCTATGAGCTGAATCAGCATCTCCTCCTGAGTCCCAGGGCCCCTGCAGTTCCCAGTCTCTTCTGTCCTGCAGCCCTTGTCTCTTTCCCACAGGTTCCACTTTATATCCACCTTTTCCTTTTGTTCAATTTTTATTTTTATTTTTTTTATTATTAAATGATGTGGTCTATGGAAAAAAAATAAAAATCTGACTTAGTTTTAAACTGTGTGAGTGGCTTTCGTTGGGCAGGTTAAGCCACACTGTGGATATCTGTAGCCTGGAGTAGGAGTTGCTCCCATACCATGTGTTCCTTTAGGCTGACTGCTTCCTGCTTACTGAAACAGGAACTTCCCACTGTCTTCCATCCCCTGCCTTGGCCCTGACCAGCCCAAAGCTGTGGACCTTCCTCATTTGGGAAGGCCCCACTGGGAAATGGGGCAACCTGTGTCCGTGGCGACACCCCAGCAAGGCTAGGAGGGTGGGTTCTCCTCTGGTTCATGGTCCTGTGCACGGTTAAATCGGATTTGTTCACCTGCCTGCCACCTTGGTGTTTCCCACAACTGCCGCCAGGGGGCAGCAGCTCCTCGCTCTGTTGGCCCCTGTCACCGAGCTTCCCAAAAAGAGCTCTAATGCCCGCCTCCGCCCTCCCGCCGATGTCGTGCCTCTGTCCCCGAACCGCTCCCTGGGCCCGGGCCTCAGACTCTCTGGACCCTTATGCCGTCCTTAAGTGTTCCCCAGCTGACCTGCTACCGTGCTCTGCACGGGCTCTCAAAACGCCACCGCCTTGCAGATGGAATCCACATCAGTCCCAAAAGCCAGCCAGGAACCGGGAGCCCGGAGCCCGGAGCCGGGTCTCTCCGCAGTGGGCTCGGAATTCCCCACCTCACAGTGCGCTCACCCGTTGTCCGCTGCGGGCGGCAGGCTGGCAGCTTCGCGCTCCCAGGTGCACCCGCCCCGCCAGCTCTTCGGAAATGGCCGGGCGCCGTGGCCTGGACGTCCTCCCGCCCGAGTGCCCTGCCGGGCGCTGCGGGCCCAGTCCGGGAGGGGCGCCACATCTGTATGCGCCCCGCAGCCCAGGAGCGCCGAGGGGGCGGACGCGCGGCGCCGCCTCCGCCCCCGCCGCGCGGGCCCGGCTGGCCGGGGAGGGTCGGAGGCTGGGCTCTTCTCTCCCGCGCGGCGCGGAGCCGCCTCGTTTCTCCGCAGGCGGAGCCTCCTTCCCCCGCCCCCTCCGTCTCGCTCCCTTGTTCTCGCCGGGGCCGCTCAGACCTGCAGCGGAGCCGCGGCGCCCGCTCCAATCGGCTCGGGGCTGCGCCCCCGGGACCCGGCGACGGGGGCGGGCGGGGGTGCTTCCCGCCGGCCTGGGCCCCTCGGCAGTGCCAGGTAAGGGCGCCTGCCCCGGAGCAGGGGTCGGGAATCCGCGGAGGGGCAGCAGGGGGCCCGCAGCCCGGGGGTCTTCGGAGGGGTGCGCTCCGTGGCTGGGAACCCGCTGCCGACTCCCTTCTCCCGCGCTCTGCCTCTTTCCCTTCTCCCCTCGCACCTCTCTGCCTCTTTCTTCTCTCGATTTCTCTTCACCCTTCCTTCTCTGCCTGTTTGCCTTCCTTATCCCTTCCCTCTATCTCCCAACCCTTCCCTCACCCTCTTGTCCTTTTTCCATCTCCTCTCCCTCTTTGCCTTTTTCTTTCTCTACCTTTCTCCCCTTTGCTGTCTTTCTCTTTTCTCTTTCTTGCTCTCCTTTCCCTCCCTCTCCTCTCCCCTTCCCGCTATCCTGTTTCCCACTCCTCTATCTCCTTCCTTCTCGCCTCCTCATCCCGCCTTCTCTCTGGTCCCCAGCTTTCCTCCGGCTTCCCCCTTCCCTCGGGAGCAAAGGGACTGTCAGGTGTGTGTCTGCTCTGAGGGAGGAGGGGCAGAAGCCACAGCTACCTGAGGGGTCCCCCCACCCACCCCTGGGAGAAAGGACAGCAGTGGGAAGGGTCTCCTCTCTAGCTCCCTTCCCGCGGCCCCTCCCTGCCTCCACCCCTCCTGTCTGCTCCTTCTCCCAGAATTAAGTTCCTGAGGCCTGACTTGACACCCCCGAAGCTGAGGGCTGCCACTGCCTGCCCGGAACTGCCCCGGGTGACCCATTTCCAAGCCTGGCCCCTAGGACTCCTCTCTACCTTCAGACACCCAGGCTGCTGCCCTGGTCTCTCTCATTCTGTCTCTTGCCACTGTTCTGTTTCTGTCTCTCATCCAGTCATTTCTGTCTCTGCTGGACAGTCCCTGAGTCAGTCTAGCTGTCAGTCATGCTGTATCTCTAGCCTCTGGGTCGGCCTCCCTCCCCGGTCACCTCCCCCTGTCCCCCACCCTGTATCCTCTTCCTTCAGCTCTGGCTCCCAACTCCTGTCTCATGAGCCCAGTCCCCCTTCAAGGACTGCACTGGCAGTGTGGGCTGGAGACAGGGCCTAGAGAAGTGGGGCTCCCCCTTGTGGGAGGAACTTTCTCCCACTCTCAACCCTGCCTGAGGCTGCTCTCCTTGTCATCTCATCCTGACCCTAGACACCTTAAGGCCACACCTCCATGAATCCCAACTCTGTAATTTTATGCCCTTTCTCTGGTAACCCCGCCTCCTCCAATACCTGGCTACATGCCCAACCTGGGAGGACAGAGACCAGATTTGGGATTCCAAGCCCTCCCAGCATCCCCTCTGCTGTGTTCCTCCCCAGTTCTCTACTGGGAGTTGACTGACCAGAGATTTATCAGCTTGGAGAGCTGGAGGTGAATACATGCAGAGCCTGGGTAGAGGAAAGATCAGCCTCTCTGCTCTCTGTGTTAGTCTGAGTTCTGGGCAGTGGAGTGTCTCGTTCCTTGGAGGTCTGGTCTTCAGCATCTAATTCTCGGGGGAGGAGGGCTAGGGGTTTCCTTGAGCCTGAGCAGCTGCTTGTCCTGCAGGTGTGGATCCATGGGGTAGCCTCAACGCATCTTCCCCTCCACCCCAGCTGCTCATGGGCCGCGTGGCCTGGCCCGGCCTCGGCACCCAGGGCCAGTGAACAGAGCCCTGGCTGGAGTCCAAACATGTGGGGCCTGGTGAGGCTCCTGCTGGCCTGGCTGGGTGGCTGGGGATGCATGGGGCGTCTGGCAGCCCCAGCCCGGGCCTGGTCAGGGTCCCGGGGACACCCAGGGCCTGCTCTGCTGCGGACTCGAAGGAGCTGGGTCTGGAACCAGTTCTTTGTCATTGAGGAATATGCTGGTCCAGAGCCTGTCCTCATTGGCAAGGTAAGGATGACCCCTCCCATGTCTACTCTGACACAGGGCCCTTAGGCCCTGCCCTGCAACTTCATCACTTCTGCAATGACCTTGGTCCCTCAGGACTCCCAACGCTCTACCCAAACCTAGACTCTTTAACCCTGTCTCTGTACTTGGAGCCCTCTGCCATCTTTTCCTGACCCCTGCAGCTGCACTCGGATGTTGACCGGGGAGAGGGCCGCACCAAGTACCTGTTGACCGGGGAGGGGGCAGGCACCGTATTTGTGATTGATGAGGCCACAGGCAATATTCATGTTACCAAGAGCCTTGACCGGGAGGAAAAGGCACAATATGTGCTACTGGCCCAAGCCGTGGACCGAGCCTCCAACCGGCCCCTGGAGCCCCCATCAGAGTTCATCATCAAAGTGCAAGACATCAACGACAATCCACCCATTTTTCCCCTTGGGCCCTACCATGCCACTGTGCCCGAGATGTCCAATGTCGGTGAGCACCCCAGCTCTCAGTGCCCCAGTTTCCGTCTTCTGGAGCTCTCTCACCTCTCCTTCCCTTCTTGTTATCTGCCCCAGAACCTGCCCCCTTCAGTTCAGCCTCCCTCATGTCTGCATCCCCCCGTCTGCTATTCTTCCCCATCCTGCCCTGCTGCTGCTGAATGGGGTGCTGGCATCCCCCACAGGGACATCAGTGATCCAGGTGACTGCTCACGATGCTGATGACCCCAGCTATGGGAACAGCGCCAAGCTGGTGTACACTGTTCTGGATGGACTGCCTTTCTTCTCTGTGGACCCCCAGACTGGTGAGGATGGAGCTTGGGAGCCCGGTGGGGCAGCCAAGGGGACAGACACCCTCTGACCCAGCGTGTCTCCCTAGGAGTGGTGCGTACAGCCATCCCCAACATGGACCGGGAGACACAGGAGGAGTTCTTGGTGGTGATCCAGGCTAAGGACATGGGCGGCCACATGGGGGGGCTGTCAGGCAGCACTACGGTGACCGTCACACTCAGCGATGTCAACGACAATCCCCCCAAGTTCCCACAGAGTAAGGGGCCATTGCTGCCACCTGAGCCATCCTTTGACCACCGCACCCCTACAGTGTCTGGAGAAACCTTCCCTCCTCACCTCCTCCCCAGCCAGACCCTGGGAGAAGAAAGTGCTATGGGGAGGGAGGAGGGCTGGGGACCTCTCTAAGGTGTCTCCCCTCTGTCACCCCAAGGCCTATACCAGTTCTCCGTGGTGGAGACAGCTGGACCTGGCACGCTGGTGGGCCGGCTCCGGGCCCAGGACCCAGACCTGGGGGACAACGCCCTGATGGCATACAGCATCCTGGACGGGGAGGGGTCCGAGGCCTTCAGCATCAGCACAGACTCCCAGGGTCGAGACGGGCTCCTCACTGTCCGCAAGGTTAGTCTCCTGCCTGTTAATGCTTTCTCTTAGACCTGCCTCCTGCCGACCCATAGGGCACATATTTAACTGTTCTTCTAGAACAGACTCAGGATCTCTCTGTTGGAGCTTAGAGATCATGGTCACCTCCTCATCTTTCAGATGGGGCTTAGAAAGAAGAAGTGACAACAAGTCTATGATGGAGCTAGGGGCAGACCTAGAGTTACTAAGTAATCTGCCGTGCATCCTGACCACCAAGGCCACTGTCCCTCCAGTGCCACCTCTCCTCACATGAGGACTGAGCACTGCATGCATGTGGAGGGGACTTGTCACCGTCCAAGAGCCTGGGACCTGCCCTGGTTTCCACACGCCTCGCTTTTTCTCTCTCTCCCCTCACTGTAGCCCCTAGACTTCGAGAGCCGGCGCTCCTACGCCTTCCGTGTCGAGGCCACCAACACGCTCATCGACCCAGCCTATCTGCGGCGAGGGCCCTTCAAGGATGTGGCCTCTGTGCGTGTGGTGGTGCAAGATGCCCCAGAGCCACCTGCCTTCACCCAGGCTGCCTACCACCTGACCGTGCCCGAGAACAAGGCCCCAGGGACCCTGGTAGGCCAGATCTCAGCGGCTGACCTGGACTCCCCTGCCAGCCCAATCAGGTAGGTGAGCTGGGGTGTGGGCTGGGGAGCCAGATGGCAGGCTATTCCCACCCAGAGAATGAGTAAATGTGCCCCCTACCTTATAGCAAATCACTCATATCCCAGCAAAAGCCTCCCTCCCTGCAGCTGGGCTTGCTGGTCTACAGGTCTGGGTGCCAGGGGAGAGCCGGAGGGCCTGGCTGACCATTCTTCAACCCTCTATCCATCCCTCTGGGTAGATGATGGTGGCACCTCCCAGTGGCAGTGCAAGCAGATGTAATCTCATTTGATAAGTGGATCTCTATTGATCACTCCCAAAGTGCTTCACAGTTTACCCCCTTGCTGATACTGAATTCTCACAACAGCCCCGTGAAGTGGGTGTTCTCATCACCAGTTGTTTTAGAAGCCAGCCATGAGTGGTCACACAGTTGGTAAGTGGCAGAACAGCCACTCTTTCCCCCTCCCCAGCCAGCATCCCTGTCACAGCTCTGTGAGGGAGGTACTGGTGTCATTCCCATTTTTCAATTGAGTAAACAGAGGTTAAACGATTTGCCCTAAGTCACATAGCTAGTCCAAGGCAGAGCAGGGCTGAAACACAGGTCCCTGGGTTCTCAGAACAGGGCCCAAAAGTCTGAAAGTCAAGGTCTGTTTATCCCTCTTCTACTCCCTTCTGTATCTTCTCCCCCTCCCCCTATGAAGCCTGGTGGCCCTGAGTCTTAACAGGTGTTTAATGGTGGTAATTCCCCAGGGATATATGCCTTTTAAGGGGACTCCAACCTGAATTATGGCTCTGCCCAGAGGAGTCATGAGGTCTGGCAAGGTGAACAGAGGGAAGAAAGAAGGGAAGGGGTGGAACAAGCTGTGGTACCGCCCCAGATCAGCCCCAGCATCTCTCTCCCTTCCCCAGATACTCCATCCTCCCCCACTCAGATCCGGAGCGTTGCTTCTCTATCCAGCCCGAAGAAGGGACCATCCACACAGCAGCACCCCTGGACCGCGAGGCTCGTGTCTGGCACAACCTCACTGTGCTGGCTACAGAGCTTGGTGAGGAGTCCAGGGCCCACAAGGCGGCAGCAGCCTCCTGGCCGAGGGGCTGTCCCTGGGTGTGGGGGTGGGGAAGGGTGCTCACTGCCATCACACCCTCACCAGCATGTGGCCACTGTGTCCTAGCCTGGATCCGAATCCTAGCCTGGATCTGGGTCCTAGCCTGGATCCTTGCTACCAGGTAGGGCAGGCCTCCTGGTCTCCTAGCCCCCTAGGCTGGGCTGGGCTGGCACAGTGGGTGTGCCTGAGCATTCTCCTGACCCTCAATTCATTCCCTTACTTGACTTGCCCCAACCCAGAAATAAACTAGACCTTACATAGCCCCCAATCTGTGTA
Source organism: Theropithecus gelada (assembly GCF_003255815.1). NCBI lineage: Eukaryota > Metazoa > Chordata > Mammalia > Primates > Cercopithecidae > Theropithecus > Theropithecus gelada. The sequence continues at coordinate 24,323,595 of NC_037675.1, read as the reverse complement.
CTGACAGACCCCATCCTGCTCACTCTCTGCTTCAGGCTGGAGCTGGGGGCCAGAAAGGGGCTGGGTACCTCCTCTGGTTGCTAAGTGGAGCACACCAACAGCCCCACCCCAGATAAGCCCTGTTGGAAGCCCTGTGGGAATCCCCCAAGGTAGGGGAGTGGACACCCATAGGGAAAGGGAGGAGTGCCAGCTCCATATGCGGTCTCCCCCATCAGTCCAGCCAGCAGCGGGTTCAGCTGCCTCTGGGCAGCCCTAGCCCATAGAGACAGGGAGACCTCCCTCCCACTCTTCTGTGAATAGCCCCTTATCACCCCTGCGTATGCCCCAGGGGCTCCTCTACCCTTTTGTCTTCATACTGCATATGAAAATTGCCCTTGCATATGTGGATATCTGAATGTGTCAGTGAAGAGCTCTATGAATGTGTACATGTGGGTATGTTCTCAGCCATGCATATAATTCCAAATGTGGGGAAAGTATGTAGATATACACACATATATATTTGTGGGTGTATATCTGTAATGGATATATATGTGTTTACAGTTGAGGGTACATAATTATATTTATATTAATTGTGCATATGTGTGATTGGATATGTGTAGTGGTATGCACATGCAGCTGTTTGTATGTGTTTTGTGTATGTGGGCATTTGTGGACAGATAATTTACTACTTACTGTGTATCAGGCACTATCCATCTTCAAAATGGATTCATTCATTTAATCATCACCACAACTTTATGAGGGAAGTATGATTATTTCCCCATTTAAAACAAGGAAACTCAGGCAAAGAGAAGTTAAGTAACTTCCCAAGGTCACATAGAGATTAAGTGGTGGAGCCATGAGACCCAGTCAGTGTGCAGAGTCTGAGCTGTTATCCCCACCATACTGCCTCTCAAATGTGTTTAATGCTATGTTTATGTTTCTATGTAATGTCTAGGGTTATGTTTCTGTACATGCAACTGTGTGCATAGTGATATGCACAGATACTACCTGGCGGTGCACATGTTATCTGTTAGTGCATGGATGGCCATGTGTGTGTGTGTCCGTGTACACACAGTATGTTTTTGGCTGCTTGTAGATACATAAGTTTGTGTGTGTGTGTGTTTGTGTGTGTGTGTTTCCTGTCACTCTCTTCTCATTCTCCTGCCAAATCCTGCTCCTACCCTCACCCAGATACCAACTAGCAGCATTGGGCCCTTACTGCAGTGAAGAAGTAGACCCCCTCGCCATCCTCTCTCTGGGGTATCTCAATCCTTTTAGCCAGGTGATCCACTCAGCCTCCCCTGCCCATGCTGCAACCTCAGCCGCTTTCACCAGGCCCAGCCAGCTATCACTCTGCCTAGGGGAAAGACTAAAGGAATTGGGAGACCCGGCCTAAGAGAGGTGACAGGGAGACACACTTTGCATTCTCTCTTGGAAGGCACTGGCAGTGAGAAGCAAGGTAGGGTAATGGTAGGTAGTCACCTGATGAAGGGATGGGTAAAGGTAGGGCCTGTGTCTGGCTGTGGTGCCCAAGCTGCCCTGGGCTCTGCACCCTGTAGATCATGCAGCTCCTTCCTACCCAAGGTCAACTCTAAGTGATGCTCATTGCTGTACTACAGCCTCCCAGACCTCTGATGGGGGGTGTGTGTGTGTGTGTGTGTGTGTGTGTGTGTGTGGTGTATATGTGTCTGTCCACCCCACTGGTGCTGTGCATGGCCTCTATGCGTGAAAATGCATTCTATGGGCTCTGGGTGTTGTCGGGGGATGTGGCACTGCATTCACTATGCGTATCAAACATCTGCTTCATGTACATTGCATTTGTTTTAAATGTTGAGTGTACATTGGATATATGGTATGAATGTGTTTTGTATATTCGTGGCTGTTGTCTGCATGCAACTTGTATGCACCTTCTATCTTTCATTTATGCTGCATGTGCCCTGCCTGTGGGTTATTGTATATGTGTATCATGGCTGCGGCATTCCTGTTGAATGTTTATTGTGTATTGCATATATCTTGGGTATTACATGAATATTGTATGCACTTGGTATTGTTCCATTCATTCTACAACATTGCTTTCTACTTGTACATTACATGCATATTTCATGTGTTTCCTGTGCATGCTATATGCTGCATGTGGCATCCATGCCCATGCACCACATATGTTATGTGTAAACTGTGTGATGTGTGTATGGTGTGTGTTTTGGTGTTCTGGCTTCAGACAGCTCTGCACAGGCCTCGCGCGTGCAAGTGACCATCCAGACCCTGGATGAGAATGACAATGCTCCCCAGTTGGCTGAGCCCTACGATACCTTTGTGTGTGACTCTGCAGCTCCTGGCCAGGTGAGCAACTGAGGCAGAGGGGTTGGGACATCAAGGCCTCCAGCAGCCCACTCCATACAAGGCCTCTCTCTTCTTCCTCCCAGCTGATTCAGGTCATCCGGGCCCTGGACAGAGATGAAGTTGGCAACAGTAGCCATGTCTCCTTTCAAGGTCCTCTGGGCCCCGATGCCAACTTTACTGTCCGGGACAACCGAGGTGGGTAGCCTCCTACAACTGTGTCCATACCTGCCTCTGTCCTCCTCTCCTCCTCCTCTACCCTTAGCCCAGCCTGCCTGACCCCTGCCCCACATGCCTGGGCCTTCTGCCCAACAGAAGAATGGTGTGGACTTATACTCATTTGTTGGCTCTTTGTAAACCTTCCCCATGGGAAGCTGGCTCTATGGGCTGGACCAATCCTACCTGGAAGGTGTCCCAGAAGATACCTCAACACCTTCCCTCTCCCACAGATGGCTCCGCCAGCCTGCTGCTGCCCTCCCGCCCTGCTCCACCCCGCCAGGCCCCCTACTTGGTTCCCATAGAACTGTGGGACTGGGGGCAGCCGGCGCTGAGCAGCACTGCCACAGTGACTGTTAGTGTGTGCCGCTGCCAGCCTGACGGCTCTGTGGCATCCTGCTGGCCTGAGGCTCACCTCTCAGCTGCTGGGCTCAGCACCGGCGCCCTGCTTGCCATCATCACCTGTGTGGGTGCCCTGCTTGGTGAGTCAGGCGGCAGTGGGACAGAGCTGTGGGATCTGGGCCTGCAGGGGTGTGGAGAAGAACCAGGTTTCTGGACATAGGGAAATCCACCTTAGGGCTTGAACGACCCTCATGCCTGGATTTTCCCACCACCTGATGCATCCAAGAGAAAAGCTCTGGTCTCTATCCGTGGCCTGCCAATCATAATGCCAATCATAATTGAGCCTCCTACTCTGTGCCAAGTATGGTGCTGGGCACATCACTTGTGATATTTCATTTTATTGTGTCAGCAACCCTTAGAAGTAAATATATTTTCCCTATTTTCCACACAAGTAATCTGAGGGGCAAATTGAGCTTTCAGAGAAGTCAAGCAACTTCCCATGGTCACACAGCGAGTAAGGGCTGAAGTCAGGATTCAATGCCAGGTTTGCTAGATGTCAGCCCCTAGCCACACGGCTTCTGTCACGTGATGGGTCAGCCGTTCACATGGAGACAGGCCGCCCGCTCCCGGCCCTGCTGGCTCAGGGCCTGTGTGCCCGTCTCTCGCGCAGCCCTGGTAGTGCTCTTCGTGGCCCTGCGGCGGCAGAAGCAGGAAGCATTGATGGTACTGGAGGAGGAGGACGTCCGAGAGAACATCATCACCTACGACGACGAGGGCGGCGGCGAGGAGGACACCGAGGCCTTCGACATCACGGCCCTGCAGAACCCAGACGGGGCGGCCCCCCAGGCACCCGGCCCTCCCGCGCGCCGAGACGTGCTGCCCCGGGCTCGGGTGTCGCGCCAGCCCAGACCCCCCGGCCCCGCCGATGTGGCGCAGCTCCTGGTGCTGCGGCTCCGCGAGGCGGACGAGGACCCCAGCGTACCCCCGTACGACTCGGTGCAGGTGTACGGCTACGAGGGCCGGGGCTCCTCCTGCGGCTCCCTCAGCTCCCTGGGATCCGGCAGCGAAGCCGGCGGCGTCCCCGGCCCGGCGGAGCCGCTGGACGACTGGGGTCCGCTCTTCCGCACCCTGGCGGAGCTGTATGGGGCCAAAGAGCCCCCGGCCCCCTGAGCGCCCGCGCTGGCCCGGCCCACCGCGCGGGGGCAGCCGGCACAGGCCCTCTGAGTGAGCCCCACGGGGTCCAGGCGGGCGGCAGCAGCCCAGGGGCCTCAGGCCTCCTCCCTGTCCCTGTGTCCCTCCTTGCTTCCCCGGGGCACCCTCGCTCTCACCTCCCTCCTCCTGAGTCGGTCTGTGTGTCTCTCTCCAGGAATCTTTGTCTCTATCTGTGACACACTCCTCTGTCCGGGCCTGGGTTTCCTGGCCCTGGCCCTGGCCCTGCGTTCTCTCACTGTGATTCCTCTCCTTCCTCCGTGGCTGTTTTGTCTCTGCAGTTCTGAAGTTCACACATAGTCTCCCTGTGTCTCCCTTGCCCATACACATGCTCTGTGTCTGTCTTCTGCCCACATCTCCTTTCCTTCTCTCTGGGTCCCTGTGACTGGCTTTTTGTTTTTTTTCTGTTGTCCATCCCAAAATCAAGAGAAACTTCCAGCCACTGCTGCCCACCCTCCTGCAGGGGATGCTGTGCCCCAGGTCAGTGCCTCTAGACTGTGGGGCAAGGCAGTGGATGAAGGCTCCCACTCCCTACTGCCTCTAAACTGGCTCCCCTGTCATTACAGACCTGCCTGCATGGTTCCATCCATCACTCATGGCCTCAGCCTCATCCTGGCTTCACTGGCCTCCAGCTGAGAGAGGGAACCAGCCCGCCTCCCAGGGCAAGAGCTCCAGCCTCCCGTGTGGCCGCCTCCCTGGAGCTCTGCCCAGCTGTCACCTTACCCTGGGCATCCCAGCCCTGGGCATTGTCTTGTGTGCTTCCTGAGGGAGTAGGGAAAGGAAAGGGGGAGGCGGCTGGGGAAGGGGAAAGAGGGAGGAAGGGGAGGGGCCTCCATCTCTAATTTCATAATAAACAAACACTTTATTTTGTAAAGCTGGAGCCCTGCTTCTGTTTTTGCACTCAGGTTTCTTTACAAAGCTTCATTGTCCCAAAGGATGGGAGGAGAGGCCTAGCCTATTTGCCTCCCAGTTCATTCTCCTTTCTCCTTGGGGGAAAATCCACTTCATGTCCTTCTAGATAGGGGAGGACTTGGGTTAATTCCATGAGTAAGGAGATGATGACTCCGCCCCACTCTCACCACCAACTTCCTGGGTTCTCTTAGTCTCAAGCTGTCCAAGGAAATTAAGATATAAGGATTCAGCCAGGCGCAGTGGCTCACATCTATAAATCCAGCAGTTTGGGAGGCTGAGACAGGTGGATCACTTGAGGTCAGGAGTTCAAGACCAGCCTGGCCAACAGTAGAAACCCCATCTCTACTAATAATACAAAAAATAAGCAGGGCATGGTTGCACATGTCTGTAGTCCCAGCTACTCAGGAGGCTGAGGCAGGAGAATCACTTGAATCTGGGAGGTGGAGGTTGCAGTGAGCCAAGATCATCCCACTGGACTCCAGCCTGGGTGACAGAGCGAGACTCCGTCTCAAAAAAAAGATATGGGGATTGTTCAGAGGGCAAGGTGGGCAGGAGAAGTAGAGGGTGAAGTGTGAGAGCTGCTGAGAAGAGGGCAGGAGGGATAAAAGACTAAGGGGAAGGGGTTTCTGGACTAGAAAAACAATGGGGGTGGCAGGCTGCAGTGGGGGCAAACCAGCCTTTCCTGGGGCTCGTAGTGCCAAGTGGGGAAAGGGTGGACCAGGGTGAGACAGTCACATTGAATCTGGGCCCGCTGCTCCCACCTTTAATTCTCCCGCAGGCCATGGTCTTAGTCTTTGCAGAACACAAAGGAGGAGGGAGAGGACCAGGGAGGCAGGCTGTTGAGAGACAGAAGCAGTCAACTGGGTGGGAGCTGAGCCAGAACTGCAAGCATCTCCCAATGTACAGAGAAGGAGTCCACTCAGGAGCCAGCATGAGAGCCCAGGCCTCTCAACTCCAGGGCTCCAGAGGCACGCACAAGTAGGCGAGGCAGGATAGGTCCTTGTGACTCCCCCTTCGTGTGGGGTACTGGCAGCTGGGGAAAGCTGCTTCAATGTGAACATACCTTCCCTCACACCTTCCCCACCTGCTTGATAAGGACAAGCAGGAGGTGGGAGAACAAGTCCCCTCCCTCCAGTGCTGGAGTTCAAGTCATTTACTCTGCTGAAGGATGGAACCCTGGACCTCTGACAGTCCAAGGGCTTGTGTAAGAGCAGGCTATACCCCCGAGCTCTCCAGAGACTGTGAGGAGGTAGGCACCCCAAGCAGAGAATCAGAGGGACAAGGTCTTCTGGTTCGGGGCAGGAAGGGCAAGATCTCTGTCCCTTTGGTCTCAACCCCGTATCTGTATCAAGCCTTCAGGAATTAGTAGAGAAATGGAGGAAATGACTCATGGGCTACTCTTAGACAGCGAGGGGTGCATTGGAATGGGGTGTTGGCCTTTGTCTGCCCAGCCCTCCCTAAGACTCTCCTAAGGTCCTCCCCACCAACTCATTCAAAACAGAGAGGAAAATCATAGGGCAGAGGGAACCGGCTTGTCAGCAAGACCCATGGGCTCATCTCTGGCCTCAACTACCTCATCCTCTGGAAGGACAGGAGCTGTCAAAGGGAGTGAAGATGGGTGGGACTATGGAAGGAAAAGAGAGGAGGGTCCGCCCACCCCTGGTTCTGCCCTGTTGGTCTGGTTCTGCCCTCTTGGTCTGAGTTCATCCTCCCCCTCCAGTTTGGCAATGGGGGTGAGGCGCCAAGCGTCTCAGGGGGAGACAGCTGCATGCAGTTCACAGCCCACCTTTGGCTGCGCTCAGGTGGCAATCCCAGGCCCCAGGCCACCCCTCCCTGCCTGTCTTTTCTCACTTCCTGAGAGGCTCAGGATAGGGCTGGGAGGATGAGGAAGTAGAGAACTGGTGGTGTGAGCCTGTCCCCCACCTCCTCTTTACTTTGGAGCACTCCCCAAAAGAAGTGACAAGGCCTGGCAGTCTTCCTGCTGAGAGGCTGATTTCCTTATTCAGGTGTTGCTCTTTCTCTTTCAGTCTGTTTCTTGTCTCTGCACACAGGAACTGCACATGCATCGCCTGCCACACTCATGTGCACAAACCCATCCTGTATCACTCACCTACACCTGGACACAGAACTGCATACACCTGTGGACATGAATATGCACCCTCTTATGCCAAGTCAAACCCTTGAACCCCATGCAAAAGCTGCCCCTCCTCACAGCTTCCTCCAGGGATCCCTGCCTCCCAGTTAGCAGTCCTGGAGTCCCACATCTCCTCCCCTGAGGCTGGGGAGTGAGCAAGGGGTAAAGAAGGGTGACCGCAGAGGCCACTGGCCAGATTCCTTGAAGGCCAGTCCCCCCATAGTGGACACCTTTCTGTGGTGTCCACCACAATTTCTCCCTACTGTGTCCTTTCTGGGGTTTTCCCTTCTGGAGCCCCCTGACCCTTCCCCAGTCAGGGGACCTCCCCCATCCCCAGTCACCCGCTCTGCACCAGAGTCTGGAGGTCTGTCTGTCCAGCTCCAGGCTGAAGGAATGTTTAATCTGGGGTGCAAGATTAAGGCTCAGGCCTATGCTAGAGCCGGGGATGAGGGGTGTCCAGGAGGGAAGGCAGGAGGCTGTTATTCTTGGGACTGGAAGCTTTAGGATTGGATGTGAGGAAAGCAACTTCAGCACCCTTCCTTCAGGCCCCCTTCCTTCAGGCCCTATCTCACAGGTTAACAGTGCTTTCTCTCTCATTTGGCCAGGGGACAGCAGGGCAGTGGCCCTCCTGGAGGTGTTAGTCTGGATCTTCAAGTCTGGGCTTCTGGGGGAGTGGGAATGGGGACAGTAGGGGCAGGAGAGGATGTGCTAGCTAGTCAGTTCCCACTGGAACAACTACTTCCCTCTTGTCTTCATTCTCCAGAGGGAGCATCAGGAAGGAGGGGCTGGAAAGAAGGCAAAGGGAAGAAAGGAGGAGGGGAAATCTGGCAGCAGCACCGCCAGGCCCAGAAATCTGGAGAGCAAGGGCGGACTGTGGGGGATGGCTCCGGGCCTGGAAGATAAAGCCACAGGAGCCTGTGCAGGCAGCAGCTGCTGTGAGCTCACAACCTCCAGGCCCTCAGGGTTCATTCAACCCTGGCCACCAGGCAGGGGCTTGGCCCAGCTACTTTCTCCCTCTGCATCCCTCTCCGGAAGCCTGCAGGGAAGAGAGGAAAGGCAGGGCAGAGGGCCAGGCAGGGAGGGAGAGCTGTGCTGAAAGAGCATGGACCCTGGAGGAGAAGGCCTGGATCTAAGTCTCATCTCTGCCATTTACTGTGTGACCCCGGGCAAGTCACATAACCCTTTGAACCTGATTCCTCTTCTGTAAAGTGAGACTTATTTTACCTCAAAGCGTTGTCATGAGAACTGCATTCAGTAAAGGAATAATCATTCTAGTCATTATGGTCAAGGCAGAGGAAGAGAGCAGATAAGATAAACCCATCAACATCCAAAGGGTGTCTATCACTACACCTCATTCTGAGAGGGGCTGCTTCCCTCCCGGGTGCCCCATCTTACCAAGCTGACAAAGTGATCAGGAGAAAGAGACAAAGACGCTGAAGCTGAGACATATAGAAGACCGAAACTAAGAGAAACTGGGGATGAGATGATGGAAAAAAGCAGAGAAGATGGCAAGAAAAGAGGGTCTAGCACCTAGCATGTGTCTGGCATGCAGTAGGCGCACTGCAAGTATTGACTGAAAGATGGACTTGGTGCCAAGAAGAAGGCTGGACCAATCCACTGGGAGTCAACAGGAACTTGTTGGGCAGAGCCGTAATAGCTCTGGGAGTCATGAAAGGACAGAGACTTGCAATAAATGAAGCCAGCAACCCATACAGGCTAGAGTCAGATGCTGTGAGGCTGCTGCCAGTGGGACCCTCCCCCGCTGCTCATCCTCCCACCTGCTCCCCCCAGGCCTACACCACCCCCAACCAAGTCCTGCTTCTCACACTGTCTCAGTCCCTGCTGGCATCCTGGAGTCTCCTGGTGTCATCTCCCCTGGCCCCACAGAGAGCTCTCTCTCTTCTGCAGCTCTGTGGGCAGTGGCAGGCTCAGGATGGGCATGGCTGGCATCCTCCTCTGGCTCTGGCTCCAGGAGCTTCTGTAACTCCATGTACAGCACACAGGCATCACTGCGTGACACATGCTCCCATCCACTCTCCCGCACGTGGAAAAGGTCTACAGAGCCCCCTGAATAGGCATCACGGTGGGTGGCATGGGCCACGGCGCAGCGAGCCAGGGCGTAGGCTTCCTGGGTGCTCATGTCGTAGCGATAGCCACGGTCTAGCACGCCGTAGGCATAGGGAGATCCAGAGCCCACAGAGAAGATATCCCCCTGCAGGCGGGTGCCATCGCTATAGACGTAGAAAAGCATAGGGCCAGAGCGGTCCCAGCCGCACAGGGCAGTGGCCACACAGAGATCCAGTCCCCGGTATTGAGACATCATGGCTGATAAGAGCTTGGCAGCACTGGCCACACTGGGCAGCTGACCCTCCCTCAGTTCCCGAAGCCGCAGCTCCCGCTGTAACACCCGATACCAGGTAGCACAGTCGGCGGAGGTGCCAGAGGTGGTACCCAGGAGGTGCTGGTGCACAGGGATGACCTTGCATGAGGCTGGACACGCCACATAGCTGCCACAGGAGGAACGCGTGTCGGCTGCAGCAATGACTCCATGACGGAAGCGGAAGGCCAGGGTGGTAGTGCCATGGGCCAGTCTGGGGCCATGGATCTGTAGGAAGGTTTGAGGGTCACAGCCCCGGGGCACAGCCCAGCCACCAGCCCGAGGCAGGTGAGGTGATGGTCCCTGGGTGTCAGGGGACTGCCACTTGCACACATCCTGCAGAGCCATCCCTGGGGCTGAGTGAAGTTTGGAAGAAGCAAGTCAGGAATTTGTGACTGGGGTCTGGTGGGGTAGGAGGGACGCTACAGAGAAGCTGGGCCACAGCCAGAACTGGCCAGAAAGGCATGTGAGCTGACGCTTCATTTCTCCTCAATCCCCAATTCAGGCTTTGGGATTGGCTGATGGAGCAGCCGCCTTCATCTCAGAGGACAGCTGAAAGAAGGCAGGATGAGGCCTGTAGAGTCTCCAGCACTAGGAAGACGCTGCCTTTGCAGTCAGACCTTCACCTTCTGCTGCCCATGACGCATCTGAGAGTCACCCAAAGAGTCTCCTGTCTGTCATCCTCCAACTATCTGGAGTTGGGTGGGGGGCTGGGGTAATGCAGAGAAAAGTGGGCACAAATGGAAGCAGCAGGGCTGGGCTCCTCGTTTCTCCCATGCGGGGCACTGGGCATATAGAGACAAATAAGGCCCTGTCCCTGGCCTGAGAGGGCTCCCAGCCTAGGATGAGGTAAAGACAATTCAGTGGACTGATGTGGTCAGAATAGAGTGCTGCAACCCCACTGAGGCAGGAGACCTTGGTGCTGGGGACTGTCTTCAGAGATATGGGAGCAAGGAACTCAGCTCACACTTCGAACTCAAGGGATAGATGGGGAAAGAAAAATGGACTGAGGCTGGGTGTGGTGGATCACACTGGTAATTTTAGCACTTTGGGAGACCAAGGCAGGTGGATGACTTGAGCCTGAGTTCCAGACCACCCTGGACAACATATCAAGACCCCCATCTCTACAAAATAAATAAAAATTAGCCGGGGATGGGAGCGGAGGCTCACGCTTCCCAGCACTTTGGGAGGCTGAGGCGGGTGGATCACGAGGTCAGGAGTTCGAGACCAGCCTGGCCAATATGGTGAAACCCCATCTCTACTAAAAATACAAACAAACCAAAAAAACAAAAATTAGCTGGGCGTGGTTCGTGCGCTTGTAGTCCCAGTTGCTCGTGAGCTGAGGTGGAAGAATCGCTTGAACCCAGAAGGTGGAGGTTGCAGTGAGCCGAGATCGAACTACTGCACTCCAGCCTGGGTGACAGAGCAAGACTCTGTCTAAAAAAAAAAAAAAAAAATTAGCCAAGCATGGTGGCACATACCTGTAATCCCAGCTACTCAGGAAGCTGAGGTGAGAGGATCACCTGAGCCCAAGAGGTCAAGGCTGCAGTGAGCCATGATTGTGCCACTGCACTCCTGCCTGGGCAACACAGTGACACCTTGTCTCAACAAAAAATAAAGAAAGGAAAATAAATAAAATTAAATTAAAAAGGCCGGGCATGCCTGGCTCATGCCTGTAATCCCAGCACTTTAGGAGGCAGAGGAGGGCAGATCACCTGAGTTCAGGAGTTCGAGACCAGCCTGGCCACCATGGTGAAACCCCCATCTCTACTGAAAATACAAAAAAAAATAGCCAGGTGTGGTGGTGGATGCCTGTAATCCCAGCTACTTGGGAGGCTGAGGCAGGAGAATCGCTTGAACCCAGGAGGTGGAGGTTGCAGTGAGCCGCCATTGCACTCCAGCCTGGGCAATAAGAGCGAAATTCCATCTCAAAAATAAAGAAATAAATAAAGTAATTAATTAATTAAAAGTGGACTAAAGCAAAGACAAGAGAAAAAAGAGCAAGAGAACTTTTTAACAGCAGGGAGGAGAAAGAGGCTGAAATGTTTTCCACAAAGGCAGATTGCTGAGGAATGAAGGAAACTAGAACCTAAAGGTCTCTTTCTTCCTTGCTTTGGAGATAAATATGTCCTTTTATCTGTATACAGAGATGGCATTCCTGACAGTTCTTTGGCAGTACGTCTTTGACTTGTATTGAAGTCCAAAGGATCTAGTGGCCTTCTAGCTCCTGCTCCCCCTTCTGCCTAATAGTTCACAATGGCAACAGAGAGGCTTGTGATTCCAGGGTAGGAGAAACAACTGATCTTAACTCCATAATGTTGAGTCTGTAAGTCTTAGACCAACTAGGGTCTAAGACTTACAGGAGTGGGGTTGGTGGACCCTGACAGCTGACCCTTCAGAAGGTTGAAGTCAAGGCCAGGTGTGTTGGCTTACGCCTGTAATCTCAGCACGTTGGGAGGCCCAGGCGGGTGAATCACTTGAGCCCAGGAGTTCGAGATCAGCCTGGGCAACATGGTGAAACCTCACCTCTACAAAAAATACAAAAAATTAGCCGGGTGTGGTTGTGTGTGTCTGTAGTCCCAGCTACGTGGAGGGCTGAGGTGGGAGGATCACTTGAGCACTCACTGAGTGAGGCTGCAGTGAGCTGAGATCGTGCCACTGCACTCCATGCACTCTAGACTGGGCAACAAAGTAAGACCCTGTCTCAAAAAAAAAAAAAAAAAAAAAAGCCAGTTAGTTGGGGCAGAGTGACAAGCTGCAACTACTGCAGCAACATATGCCATACTTATGTTTTACTAAACGTTGCAGCTCAAGGTGGTGCTGTGGAAATGGATTTATTTGAAGAAACAGACCCACACACAAAGGAAAGAGTCTGGACCCTCCAGACATAATGATGGTGGGGCTGTGGCATCATAGCTGTCTGGGGCCTCAGTACTAAGGAAAGGTGTAAACATGGCCATGGGAAAGTTGGAGAAACCCAAAGGGCATGCTAAGGTCCAACCACTCCTTCTCTTCTCATTGGCGTAGGACCACCAGGAAATCTTGCTGAAAGGTAAGAATATATCTTCTTTAATTCTTTCTTTTTGAGACGGAGTTTCACTCTTGTCACCCAGACTGGAGTGCAGTGTTGTGATCTTGGCTCACCCAACCTCTGCCTCCCAGGCTCAAGCGATTCTCCTGCCTCAGCTTCCCAAGTAGCTGGGATTACAGGCACCCACCACCACACCCAGGTAATTTTTGTACTTTTAGTAGAGACAGGATTTCGCCATCTTGGCCAGGCTGGTCTTGAACTCCTGACCTGAGGTGATCCACCCACCTCGGCCTCCCAAAGTATTGGGATTACAGGTGTGAGCCACTGAGCCCAGCCTAGAATATATCTTCTTTCTAAAGGCTAAGTCTTAGACTCTTTGTAGATGGATTGCCACCTCCCTAGGTCAAGCCATTATCAAGTCAGGTCTGAACAGTTGAATGACCTCCTAATTGAGCATTCACCAGTCTCCCATTGTAATCTTACCCTCTACATGGACATGTTTTCCTAAAGTATTACTCAAATCCTGTGTTTTCTTTGTTAGGAAAACTTGGAGAGTTATAAGATAAAATCAAATCTTGCTGATTTGATTTTCTCTTCTATCCCAAGCTGGCATGTAAGACCCACTATGGTCCAATCTAAATCTATCTATCACAGGCTCTTTTCTCTCTATTCCTAACACATCTCCCACCTCCCTTTCACTGATTTGAATCGTATTCCACAATCTGGCTTAAGTGTCACCTGTTGTGAAATTCCTTCCCAGGTATGGGCTGAGAAAGGAGAGGCTGTGAGCGGACCAAGTCAGATTTAGAAAAGTGAATCCAGACCTTGACAAAGCCATCCTGGATCCACAGCCTCTTTCCAATCTATATTGACTCCCTCACCCACCTCTGAACCACAGCACTTATCATTTGTACTTCTCCTTAATGAGGTCCTCAGGAATAGGGACCCTGGAGCAGAGAACGCATGTGAGGTAGGTTGGGAATGGATTATGGAAGGCCTTGATTGCTATGCTGAGGAGCTTGAATTCACAGAACATTTTTTTTTTTTTTTGAGATGGAGTCTCGCTCTGTCGCCCAGGCTGGAGTGCAGTGGTGAGATCTCTGCTCACTGCAACCTCCGCCTCCCGGGTTCAAGCGATTCTCCTGCCTCAGCCTCCAGAGTAGCTGGGACTATAAGCGTGTGCCACTGCGCCTGACTAATTTTTTGTATTTTTAGTAGAGACAAAATACAAAATACTTTTAGTAGAGACAAAATGTTAGCCAGGATGATCTCGATCTCCTGACCTCGTGATCTGCCCACCTTGGCCTCCCATAGTGCTAGGATTACAGGCACGACCCACCACGCCTGGCCCACAGAACATTTTTAAGCAGGTGAGTGTTAAGATCAAGATGGTGTTTTAGGCCTGGCGCGGTGGCTCACGCCTGTAATCCCAGCACTTTGGGAGGCCATGGCAGGCAGATCACCTGAGGTCAGGAGTTCAAGGCCAGCCTGCCCAACATGGCAAAATCCCATATCTACTAAAAATACAAAAAGAAAAAAAAAATAACTGGGCATGGTGGCAAGCGCCTGTAATCCCAGCTACTTAGGAGGCTGAGGCAGGAGAATCGCTTGAACCTGGGAAGCAGAGGTTGCAGTGAGCTAAGATCACGCCACTGCACTCCAGCCTGGGTGACAAGAGCAAAACTCTACTTAAAAAAAACAAAACAAAACGGTGTTTTAGGAAAACAAATCTGATGCTGTGCAGAATGAATTAGAGAGTGACAATTTAGATCCACAAATCAGTTAGGAGAAGGCCAGGCATGGTGGCTCACACCTGTAATCCCAGCACTGTGGAAGACTGAGGTGGGCAGATCATCTGAGGTCAGGAGTTCAAGACCAGCCTGGCCAACATGGCAAAACCCCATCTCTACTTAAAATACAAAAAAAAAAAAAAAAAAAAAAATTATCCAGCCATGGTGGCACACTCCTGTAGTTCCAGCTACTTGGGAGGCTAAGGCAGGAGAATCACTTGAATCCGGGAGATAGAGGTTGCAGTGAGCCAAGATTGTGCCACTGCACTCCAGCCTGGGCGACAGAGCGAGACTCCATCTCAAAAAAAAAAAAAA